>NC_025997.2:56747726-56902844 GCF_000442705.2 Elaeis guineensis
AAAATTGGAGAGAAAATGACAAGGAGTTAGAGACTTTGTGGGGTAGGATTTTTGGAGTAGGGTTGGCTGAAAAGGCAATGAAATTGCAATGAGACAACACACCGTGAATCTGCATAAAATGATTGTCTCTTGATATACGAGTCAACTCAAATTATTTAGGAGTCAACTTAAGAGGGGTTAACTCAAGGAAATGCAAGAGTTGACTCTACAAGCAGTAAAATTTTTGTACCATAAGGATCGAATGAAGCCAAAAATCAGCAAGAAGAAGATTTGATTCAAGGAGAATTCAATTAAAGTGGAATTGAATAGCATTTAAATTAAGTTAAATGGAACTTTGGTCAATTTAGATAAGGATTTCTAGCAATTTGGCTCAACTAAAGGGATCATAAAGTTCTAATTATCTTCTAATTATAAAAAATCTATCTTCATATAAATATTTAGTGAAAATATCAATAAGTTATTTTTCAATTGAAACAAAATCAAGCACAATATCATTATTATACATATGATCTCTAATAAAATGATGCCTTATTTCAATATTCTTAGTTCTAAAATATTGAATTAAATTCTTATTTAGTTTTATTGTACTAGTATTATCATATGTTCTAGGAATATATTTTATGTCATAATCTTCTTGTTGATATTTGATCTACAAGATTTGACACAATAATTTTTGGCTACAATATTGTCACGCCCCCGATCCGAGATCGTGAATCGAGGGTCGCGGCAACCGCCGCATACTCATGAAGAACTCTCTCCATAAGCATGCAAGGCATCTCATCACGATATCAATGCATCGCAGCGGAATAAATTCAAATAATTATTATTCAACTTTAATTCAAGTAATTAAATCAAATATCTTACATCCAATAAAATTTTTCTGCTAACAATAAAATAATAGATCTAAGTTAGATGAAGTTGACAATGCTAAATCTTGCCTCTAAAAGCTCTGTCCCAATATTTCTTCTCACGTTCGAAATTAATTATCTGAATCTGAAAAATAGAAAGAAAGGTAATGAGCTAGACAGCCCAGTAAGTAACAAGTATCTCTACCAGATATTTCAGATATTATATAATTTTCAAGAATAATGCTACAAATAAACATAAGAGTATATTTCATGCTGATTTAATACAAACTAAATATTTTCAAATATTCACATATAATATAATCATAAATCCGATTCGATTCAAAACACTCGTAACTCAACAGTCTTGACTATGACCAACATTTAGCCCCCATTGACGGGGTCCACAGAATACCAGCGCACAACCCCCACTGTCATGGTCCACAAATACCAGCGCACAACCCCCACTGGCAGGGTCCACAAACACCAGCGCACAACCCGCACTGGCAGGGTCCACAAATACCAGCGCACAACCCCCACTGGCAGAGTCCACTGAGTACCAACGTATAATCTCCATTGGTGGGGCCCACTGAAACATAGTTAGGCTGAGAGCATAAATTCGATTTGTATCAAAACACTTTGTATCATAATATATCATAATTTTTTACTAAACATGTGCATAAACCGATATACCATAACATTTCAAAAGTACTTTTCTTTCAAAACATAATTTCATAAATAATGCATAATTTCAGACAATAATTATTTATTTTCAGAATAAATATGGAATATCACGAGAAGATGATTCATTACTTACCTTTCATGGAGTACTGAATGAATAGATCAACTAACTTCTAGGAGATTCTTCCGCGTCTATTATCCAAAATTATATTTTTACATTAATTTTAATTCAAAATTAAATCTAACAAATCCCAAAATCAAAACCTCACTTAAAATCAGATTCTTCGCTAAACTCGATCAAAATCATCAATGAAGCTTTACACTTCACTAATCCTAGAGGAATATCTTTAGAGAGAGAAAAATCCATCAAGAGAGAGAAATATTCTAGAGAGAGAAAATTCTAGAGAGAAAATAGAGAGAGAAAGTCCAATTTCAGAGAGAGAAAGTCAGGGTTCAGACTGAAAGAAGAGAGAGGAGAGAAATTCTCTCTCTCATCATTTTCATTTTTTTTAAATTTATTTATTTATTTATTTACTTACTTATATATATATAAATATATATATATATATATATATATATATTTATTATTATTATTGTTTTTTTTTTCTTTTCTTTTTCTTCTTTTCTTTTTCTTTCTCTTTTCTTTTTCTCTTTTTCCTTCTTTCTCTTTTCTTTTTCTTCTTTTTCTTTTTCTTCTTTTTTTCTTTTCTTCTTTTTCTTGGTTCTTCCCATGCCGGAACAGGGGACCGGCATCCTCCGGCCTTGACCGGTCGTTCGGGCCATGGCCGCCACGGTGGAGGCCGGCGGCAGATGGGGGCCACTCCCCCGGTCACGGAGGAGCGTGGCCGACGATCGATTCCGATCGCCGGCGCCGAAAAATTCAAGGAAAAGAGACCCAAAAACAGAGTCTCTTTCCCGACTGTAGATCGGTGACACTCATCGCCGGCAGCCTCAATCAAAACTATGAAAAGAAAGGGAAGGAAGAGAGGAAGGAAAGGAAAGCTCACCCCCGGCCCCCGGTGACCTCACCGGCGAGAAATCACGGCGAGAAACCAACAGTGCCTGCGGCTCTACTTCGGGAAAATCGGAGAGAAAGAGAGGGAGAAGAGGCCGATGATCGATCTCAAGAGAGAGGGGAGACCTTCTTATAGAGGGTCCTAGGATTTCGAGAGATCCTAGGACTCCTAATAGGCTTGGGTCTCGCCGGAGAAGAAGACTCCTACCGGGAGTCTTCTTCCCGATTTTTATCCTTTTTTTTTTTTTGTTGGGCTTGGATCCTGATGTCATGGGCTTGGGCTATAACATTCTTCACCCCTAAAAAGAAATTTCATCCTCAAAATTTTTCATACCTGTCACCATTGTATTGGAAGCCTGTGCATTCTGTTGAGTAAGCACATAAACTCTTCCCTGATTTTTAAAAATCTGTCCATCACCCTTATGTTGTCCTTCATAAGTTCTTTGGCCAACTTGATTTTCAGTATTTAGCGGGCAGCTAGCAATTTTATGATCCTTCTGACCACATTTGAAGCCAGCACCTATATTCCAATAGCAATCCTTATCTGCATGATTTTTTGCCACATCTGGAGCACGGCTCACCATCAATCTGTTGAGTCTTATTATCTATTGCTATCTTAACTGAACTTTTGATGTTTTTATTATTATGATGCTCATACTTTAACGTCCCAATATTCCTAATATTTATCCACCTACACTCATACTATGTCAAATTCTATGTGTCATAATTTATCCACTTATGCTCTGATACCATATTAATTATCATGCCCCCGATCAAAGATCGTGAATCGAGGGTCGCGGCAACCGCCACATGCTCATGAAGAACTCTCTCCATAAGCATGCAAGGCATCTCATCACGATATCAATGCATCGTAGCGAAATAAATTCAAATAATTATTATTCAACTTTAATTCAAGTAATTAAATCAAATGTCTTACATCCAATAAAATTTTTTTGCTAACAATAAAACAATAGATCTAAGTTAGATGAAGTTGACAATGCTAAATCTCGCCTCTAAAAGCTTTGTCCCAATATTTCTTCTCACGTTCGAAATTAATTATCTGAATCTGAAAAATAGAAAGAAAGGTAATGAGCTAGACAGCCCAGTAAGTAACAAGTATCTCTACCAGATATTTCAGATATTATATAATTTTCAAGAATAATGCTGCAAATAAACATAAGAGTATATTTCATGCTGATTTAATACAAACCAAATATTTTCAAATATTCACATATAATATAATCATAAATCCGATTCGATTCAAAACACTCGTAACTCAACAGCCTTGACTATGACCAACATTTAACCCCCATTGGTGGGGTCCACAGAATACCAGCGCACAACCCCCACTGGCAGGGTCCACAAATACCAGCGCACAACCTCCACTGGCAGGGTCCACAAACACCAGCGCACAACCTGCACTGGCAGGGTCCACAAATACCAGCGCACAACCCCCACTGACAGGGTCCACTGAGTGCCAACGTATAATCCCCATTGGCGGGGGCCACTGAAACATAGTTAGACTGAGAGCATAAATTCGATCTATATCAAAACACTTTGTATCATAATATATCATAATTTTTCACTAAACATGTGCATAAACCGATATACCATAACATTTCAAAAGCATTTTTCTTTCAAAACATAATTTCATAAATAATGCATAATTTTAGATAATAATTATTTATTTTCAGAATAAATATGGAATATCTCAAGAAGATGATTCATTACTTACCTTTCACGGAGCACTGAATGAATAGATCAACTAACTTCTAGGAGATTCTTCCGTGCCTATTATCCAAAATTATATTTTTACATTAATTTTAATTCAAAATTATTGCCCAGCTATGCAACCCAAGAGGGGGGGGTGAATTGGGTTTCTAAAAATTTTAAGCTTAACTAATTACTTATGAAAAGTATTTGTTAAAAGCTTGATGAATGAGAAGAAAGACTTTAATTAAAGATTAATTATCTAAAGCAAGAATGCAAGGATATAATAAAGAAATAAAGAGAAACAATAAAGCACACCACAAACACAAGGATTTATAGTGGTTCGGTGCCAACCTTGCACCTACATCCACTCTCCAAGCTCCTACTTGAGAATTTCAATCCACTATACTTGTATTCAACCCGAATACAAATGTCGGAAACTCTGACACTAGCTATCCCAAGCTAGTCCACTTATTTCTCGGGTACAAGCCAACCCAAAACACTCCGATTTCAGGTTCGGATCAACCTTCCCTTGTTTTGGAAACCCTCCAAAAACAAGAACAATTACTCACAAAGAGTAAGACAGTTTAGAGCATAAATAAGTACAAGAATAGCTCCTTAAATGAGCGAATATAACAATAAAAAAAATACTTTACTCAAATGAAGAATCCCCTTTTTGGATTTCCTCAAGGTGGATGAAAAGTTGAAAGAACGCTTGAGGAGAAGATGAACTTTGATTGAAGACTTCTTGAAGGCTTTGAAAGAGCTCTTGATCAAGGTTGAAAAATAGGCTTGAAAAATCCTCTCTTTGAATGCTCTTGAATGCCCTTTTGAACGCTCTTGCTTTTCTCTTTCACAATCTCTCGTGTATATTGTAGATTCCTTGTCTCTCTCATGTAGATTGTGGATCCTCTGTCTTTTTCTCTCGTGTATTTCGTTGATCTCTTCGTGTATATGTTTGATCTTTTTTTTTCTTTCACCTTTTGAAACCTTTTATAGCCTTAAGAAACAAGAGAAAACAATTTAGGCAGAAAAAGAGCCGTTAGAGCATTTTAAGGGAGCATAAAAGGCAATTAAAACGGGCAAAAAACTAGCCGTTGCGGACGATTTCCGTCGCAGGGGTCGACTCATGAGTCGACTCATGCTTCAGGGGTCGACTCATGAGTCGACCTCTGTTGCAAAGACCAGAGATTTGGTTTCTGGATTTTTTTGGCCCAAATCAGCAGAGGTCGACTCATGAGTCGACTCATGCCTTGTGGGTCGACTCATGAGTCGACTCACAGGTCGTGCCAAGCCAAAAATCCAGCGTGCCAAGGGAAATTTTTGCGTACCAATCAGCTCATTGTGCCATGAGTTGACTCATGAGTCGACTCATGCACTTCAAACATTCATATCTTCAAAAATATAAGTCCAAAAATAATGAAATTTTCACCAATAGATTACAAATCATTTGTTCTACCAAATGATACTATCAAATCAGGATTTTAATAAAATTACGATTTTGCCCCTGAAGAGCATAAAGACTATTTCAATTTAAAAATATTTGTATCCCTTCAATCTGCTTTGTAATCATCAAAATCAATCTAGGAGCAACAATCTTCCCCTTTTTGATGATGACAAAATATTTGAACAAAAGCATTTATGTGAATCAATAATTTCAAAAGAATGCATTATAGGTGTATATGCTTGAAAAGAGTATGATTCTTTTGGCATGTGATATAAATGGTCATATGCAAGAATAGTTTGCCCATTTGCTTAAAGAATTGAAGATATGCTCATTGGATCATGTGATTTTGGTGTTAGAGCAGAAAACTTATTTTTGTTATCAGAGCAAGCTGTATTTTAAAAATTTGCTCATTCTCATTTGATTTTAGTTTTAGCATCAGAGCAAAAAATACTTATGTGCTTTAATTGCTTTTGATACAAAAAAAATAATTATGTGTGCCAAAGCATGTTTAAGAGTTGATTTGAAAAGTGTATTAGATCATTTTGAGTTTAAGATGTATCAGAGCAAAAGAAAAATAAATTTTGCAATGTATCAGAGCAAGAAAAATAATTTTACAATGTTATTAGAAAAAAATTTATAATGTATCAGATAAAATTTTACAATGTATCAGAGAAAATTTTACAATGTATCAGAGCAAGTTAAAAAAAAAATTTAAGATGTATCAGAGTAAGTTAAATTTCTTAAGATATATCAAGGCAAATAAAATTTCAAAAGATGTATCAGAGCAAGTTGGAATTTTGAAGTATATCAGAGCATATTTAAATTTTTAAAGCAAATCAGAGCATATATAAAGAAGTAATTTAAAAGTTACTTATTTGCATTGTACTTAGCATTGTACTTTTGATATTGTTCTTTAAATTCTCCAATTCATTCAATAATTTCTCATAATTTGTAGTTTT
The DNA here is from genome assembly GCF_000442705.2 of Elaeis guineensis. Classification (NCBI taxonomy): domain Eukaryota; kingdom Viridiplantae; phylum Streptophyta; class Magnoliopsida; order Arecales; family Arecaceae; genus Elaeis; species Elaeis guineensis. Next base: position 56,754,384 of record NC_025997.2, read on the forward strand.
GCTTTTGATGGATTGCTTTTTCTTTAATTGCTCATAATTTATGGTTTTGCTTTTGTTGGATTGCTTTTTGTTTAATTTCTCCCCCTTTTTGACATCATCAAACATGGTTAACTCCTCTTTTTTCTGAAACATTCTTTAATTTCTCCTCCTTTAGAGTTTATCACAGATGTTTGCTCCCCCTTAATACAGCAATTATTAACAGCAAACAATAACAAAGAGAAGACAATATTTCAACAAGGAGAATATATATAACCAAAATATGATCGTCATCATTACAAAAGGTAGAAATATAAGTAAAAGATGATACCATAAAATCATAATTATTTCAATACATAGTTCTTAATATAAAAGTCAACCAGCTAATTGTCAATACATGGCCCCAAAATACAGATCCTAGAACAAGACACTAACACCTAGGATCTAGTAATGATCAAGACAAGTCATGGATCGGAGTCATCAGATATGGGATGAGAAACTGATGGATCAGAAGTGCGTCCTCTACTCCGTCTGCCTCTGGCACGAGCAGGAGAGCGAGATGAACTGGGAGGCTGAGAACGCTGAGAGGCTAAGGACTGAACAGAAAGGATGAGTCTGATGGAATCAAGTACGTTCAGTGCTCTGGAAACAGACTGAAGTAGAGCAGTGAACTGAGTGGATGCATGCTCACTCGATCCTCGGATCTCTCTCCTCAGTAACTCATATCCACCCTCTAGTGCTCCTCTGAGCCTGCCAGCCTCTGCAGTGAGGTCTGTGACCTCAATAGTTGACTCCTGTGGCTGAGGATGGGCCAAAGCAAGGACTTGCCCCTGCAAGTCAAGAACTCTGCCAGTCAGTCTCCAGACGGTGTCCTCAAGCTGCTGAATCCGGATAGACTGATCTGATATCATCTGAAATACAGTGGATATGTGGGGAGTCATGGTCTGATCAGAAAAAGTGGCTCCAGGTGCAAAAGTAGTACTGCCCCACTGACTAGATAGCAAAGAAGCCACACGCTGTGATATCTGTTCGATCTGATCGTCAGCCAGTCTGAACTCTGATTGAGGTGCTCTGCTCTCTGGTTGATACACTGGTGTGGGCATCCTAGTAAACTCTGAAGGGCCAGCCTCTATATCAGGAATGAACTGGATATTTGGTGATGCTGCCCTGAAGTCAAGGACAGGAGATGATGGACCTTCTTCTTCAGCTCTGTCTTCAGTTCTGTCTTCAGTTCTCTCCTCAGCTCTCTCCTCAGCTCTCTCTTCAGAGCCCTTGATCCAACCACCATCAGTCTTTGTAAATCCCATTCGGTGTAGGGTGTGTTGGTTGAAAGTGTCCACATGAGAGAGCTTAGTAGAAGCCTCCCCCTCACAGCTAACTCCAAACCTCCTAAATACTCTAGTAAGGGCCATACCATAAGGCAAGTGTGCCTTGGATCTGTTCAAAGTCTCTCTCATGGCCTCTATCATAAGTGCAGGGAGGTTCAGGGGGGTCTGAGTGATGACATGAAACATGATACAAACATCTCTGCTGGAAAGTAAATCATGCCTACCACTCCTAGGAAAGAAGAGCTTCGTTACCATCTGATGCAGGATCCTCATCTCAATGGACAAAATCTTTGCTTCCAATTTATTTAAACTTCCTGAATAAGTTTCCCCTAGAATAATTCTGATCCCCTCTTCTTTTACTGAGAGTTCCATATAAGAGTAACCCTCACTAGGCAACTGAAGAATTTCTCCCAATATACTAGAATCCAAGCAAAGATCAATACCCTTGACTGTTGAAGTCACTGACCCATTTCCATAATGTAAATTCTGGTAGAATTCTCTAACTAGGTCAACATAGGTGACTTCCTTAAGGGAGCAGTAGAGATCCCATCCTTGGTTTTTAATCTTAGTTGCAAATGTAAAGCCCTCTTTTTCAAAGAACCGAAAATCTATATTCTTTCCGGTTTCGACTTTTCTATCAGAAAGAGGATTCTTACTGGGGCTTAGGAAGGATTGAGGGGGACCTTGAGTAGATACTGAAGCTGGAGTGAGAGCAGTGAAAGACTGACCAGCTTGCCTTTTCTTTCGGACAATTTCTTCAGGCTCACGGATTGACTTTCTTCTTTGGGGAAGCTTCATCTTTGGAGCCATATTCACTATAGTAGCAGGCAAGGAGACTTGGAGGAACACGTGAATGAGTGGAGGAGGGATCACAAGAGAGTGAAGAGGAATTTTGGTGAAGAAAAGAAGTGGATTTGGGAAGAACGGTGGAGTGCTAGGGCACGCTCCAACCGTGCCAAACAATGGGAGAAAGCATAAAAAATCCCTTTCCAAGGTGGCGATTTTTGGTGGAGAGGAGGAGGGAGAAGTGCCTCAAACTAAATCCTTGGATTTGGAGCAAAAGGAATTGGAGAAGTCGGCTTTTGGAAGGAAGAAGATGAGAAGATGAGTCGTCTCACGAACAGGGTCCCTTATAAAAACAATGAGCCCGTGGGAAGTTTGAGGAAATAACAAGTTTGCCATTGAGTCGACTCATGGGGGTCGACTCATGAAGTTCAGAAATTCAGAAAAAATACGAATAAATTCCAAAAAAATTTAAAATTTTGGGAGAAGGAGTTTTGCTCAAAGATAATTTTTAGAATGATAAATTTGAGCTTTTGAGACCAGGATAGATGTTGGAAATTGAGCTCTAAGAATTTTTGACATCAATTCTTGGAAATTGAGAAAACTTTAGGCATTTGGATCTAGAATTCCTAGATTTCTCCTAATTTCACAGAATCTATCCTCACTAAGGGCCTTTGTAAAGATATTAGCTAATTGATTTTCAGTGCAAACATATTCAAGAATTATATTTTTGTTTTGAACATGTTCTCTTATAAAATGATGTCTTATTTCAATATGTTTGGATCTTCAGTGTTGAATTGGATTTTTAGATAGATTTATGGCACTTGTGTTGTCACATCTTATTGGTGTTTCATTAAGTTTGATTCCAAAGTCTTCGAGTTATTGCTTAATCCACAAGATTTGAGCACAACAACTTTCGGCTGCAATGTATTCGGCCTCAGCCGTAGACAGTGCCACCGAATTTTATTTCTTGCTAAACCATGAGATTAGGTTAACTCCAAGAAATTGGCAAGTTCCACTTGTGCTTTTTCTATCTAATTTACATCCAGCAAAATCAGCATCTGAATATCCTAATAAATCAATTCGTGAGTCCTTAGAGTACCATAACCTAGAGTTTGAGTACCATTTAAGTATCTAAGGATTCTTTTAACAGCATTCAAATGAGATTCTTTAGGATTAGATTGATATCTAGCACATAAACAAATACTAAACATGATATCAGGCCTACTTGCAGTTAAATATAATAATGAGCCAATCATACCTCTATAGTATTTTAAGTCTACACATTTACCTTCATCATCCTTGTCAAGCTTACATGAGGGACTCATTGGTGTGCCAATTGGTTTGCAGTTCTCCATTCCAAATCTTTTGAGTAGTTCCTTGGTGTACTTGCTTTGGGTGATGGAGATTCCCTCTTTTGATTGTTTGATTTGGAGTCCGAGGAAGAAGGTGAGTTCTCCCATCATGCTCATCTTGAACTCCCCCTGCATAAGCTTAGCAAAGTCTTGACAAAGGGATTCATTAGTAGACCCAAAAATTATGTCATCAACATAAATTTGTATAACTAGCATATCATTTTGATTTCTTTTAATAAAGAGGGTTGTATCTACATTACCTCTTAAAAATCATTATTTAGTAAAATTTGCTTAGCCTATCATACCATGCTCTAGGTGCTTATTTTAATCCATATAAAGCTTTATTTAATCTAAAGACATGATTAGGAAAAGCATGATTTTCAAATCCAGGGGTTGTTCTACATAAACTTCTTCAGCAATATATCCATTTAAAAATATACTTTTAACATCCATTTGAAATAACTTGAATTTCATAAAGCAAGCATATGTAAGTAGAAGTCTAATAGCTTCTAATCTAGCAACAGGTGCAAAGGTTTCATCAAAATCAATTCTTTCTTCTTGATTATATCCCTTAGCAACCAGTCTTGCTTTATTTCTAATTACATTTCCATGCTCATCTAATTTGTTTCTAAAGACCCATTTTGTGTCAATTATTGAATAATTTTTAGGTCTTGATACTAAGGTCCAAACATTATTTCTTTCAAATTGATTAAGTTCCTCTTGCATTGCATTAATCCAATTATGATCATTTTCAGCTTCTTCAAAAGTTTTAAGTTTAAGATGAGATACAAAAGCACAATGATTAACTACATCTCTAAGTGAAGAACGAGTTTTTATCCATGCATAGGATCACCAATAATTAACTCCTTAGGGTGGTTGTGAACATACCTCCATTCCTTGGGTAGGTCATTTGTACCTTGAGGTTGTTCTTGAATTTCTTCACCTCTCTCATCTTGTTCGTCTTCTTGATCCTTGTCTTCTAGAGTGCTGAATCTTTCAGATTGATCTCCTTCATACCTTCTATTAGTGGATCTGCATCATCAACACCCTCATTCTTCCTTGAAGGAAGATCGTTAGATTCATCAAAAACAACATGTATGGACTCCTCAACTACTAAAGTTCTTTTGTTGAAAACTCTAAATGCTTTACTAGTGGAGGAGTAACCTAGAAAGATTGCTTCATCTGATTTTGCATCAAATTTACCAAGTTTTCTTTGCCATTATTTAATACAAAACATCGGCAACCAAAAACATGAAAATATGCAATATTTGATTTTCTTCCTTTCCAAAGTTCATAGGGGGTTTTCTTTAAAAATTGTCCAATCAAAGCATGATTTAAAATGTAACATGCTGTGTTAATTGCTTCCGCCAAAAATATCTTGGAAGGTTGCTTTCACAAAGCATGGTACGGGCCATTTCTTCTAAGGTTCTATTTTTCCTTTCAACTACCCCATTCTGTTGGGGTTCCTAGGAGCAGAGAAGTTATGGCCAATTCCATTTTCATCACAAAAATTTTAAAATCTTGATTTTCAAATTCAGTTCCATGATCACTTCTAATATTTTGAATTGAAAATCCTTTTTCATTAGTGACTTTTCGGGGAAATTTAGTGAAAATATGAAAAGTTTCATCTTTGTGTGCCAAAAAGAAAACCCAAGTAAAACGAGAGTAATCATCTATAATTACAAAGCCATATCATTTTCCTCCTAGACTAGTGGTTCTAGTTGGTCCAAATAAGTCCATATGTAGGAGCTCTAAAGGTCTAGAAGTTGAAACAGTATTTTTGGATTTAAATGAAACTCTAGTTTGTTTACCTAATTGGCATGCATTACAAATTCTATCCTTTTCAAAATTCATTTTGGCAAACCAAGAACTAATTCTTTTTAATTAATTTTGAAAGAGAATGCATGCTAATATGTGCAAGTCTCGATGCCACAGCCAACTAGTCTCATTAACTTTAACATTCAAGGATACTAGGCATTGCATGTCTAATTTGGCAAATCATTCAAATCTACCATATAAACATTGCCATGCCTATGTCCTATAAATTTAATGCCATCGTTAATAGGACTAGTCACAATACAAATAGATGATTCAAAAATAACTTTATACCCTTTATCACAAAATTGACTAATGCTAAGTAAGTTATGCTTTAAACCTTTAACTAACAAAATATTTTCAATGTATTTGGAGGAGTGATACCAATGATACCTATCCCGATGATCTTTCCTTTGCCATTATCTCCAAAGGTGACCATCCCTCCATCCTTAGCATCAAGCGTGATGAATTATGATTCATCACCAGTCATGTGTCTCGAGCATCCACTGTCAAGAACCATTTCCTGTTTCCTCCTTGGGATGCTAGACACACCTGCAAGCAAAGGTCAAGTTTCTGTCATAGGTACCCAAGCTTTCTTGGGTCCTTTTAGGTTAGTCAAAATGGTTCCTTTTGGAACCCATATTTTCTTTATAGTTGTGTTTGCAGATTTGTTAATAAGGCATGTGTATGATTTATGTCTATTTTACCACATTTGAAACAAGTAATATTTGTAGACTTGTTACTTGAATAATTTACATAAATATTCTTCAGAAATTTTTGTTTCTTCAAGGGGTTATACCAAGTCCAGCCTTATCATATACAGCTTTTTGATTATCAAGAATCATATTTAGTTTGTTTGAACTTAAGGTAAACTTATCTACTATAGGTTTCAGCTTGTTAATTTATTCTTTAAGCTTTGATTTTTTGAATCAAGGTGGATTTTTCAATTGAAAGGTTTTCAGCTTGTTTCACTAAGGACTGATTTTCCAATTTCAGTTCTTTATTTTTCATCCCTAGTTTCTTTAATTCATCAATTAAATCATAGAATGCTTCATGCAATTCTTCAAAAGTAAATTCACTAGTGGATTCAGAAGTTACCTCATTTTCGTATGCCATAAGGCACAGGTTGGCTTGTTCTGTTGAGGTTTCCTCATCGGAGCTTGAGTCATCACTCACACTCCAAGTCGCCATCATTGCTTTCTTTTTGAACTTTTTGGGACCTTTCTTCAGTTGTGGACATTCGGATTGAAATGTCCCGGCTTCTTGCACTCGTAGCATATAAGGGGTTGATCTTTCTCTTTCTCTTTGCTTTGTTCCCCTTTTGTGAATGACTTCTTTCTCATCCCCTGTTTCCTTTTTCTTAGGAACTTCTTGAATCTCCGGGTGATGAGTGTCATCTCTTCATCCTGTTCTTCATCTTCAGTGTCATCCGTTTCATCATCAGCGAAGTTGTGGATTTGAGGGCAATGGTTCTTTTCTTTTTGACTTCATCCTCTTGATGTTGCTTCATGCTAAGTTCATGAGTCATCAAGGATCCAAGAAGCTCTTCTAGAGGTAGAGAGTTCAATCCTTTGCTTCTTGGATGGCAGTCACCTTGGCTTCCCAAGTTCTTGGCAATGACCTGAGAATCTTCTTTACAAGCTCACTGTTAGTATAAGATTTGCCAAGACTCTTCAAACTATTAATTATATCAGTAAAATGAGTAAACATAGCAGTTATGGACTCATCATGCTCTATTTTGAACAATTCATATTTATGCACTAGCATGTTTATTTTAGTCTCTTTTACTTGATTTGTTCCCTCATGGGTTACTTCTAACCTATCCCATATTTCTTTAGCAGATGCACAAGTAGAAATGCGATTAAATTCATTTGCATCTAGTGCACAATAAAGAACATTCATAGCTTTGGCATTTAATTGTGCCAATTTCTTATCAACCTCATCCCATTCTTTCTCGGGTTTGGTTGACTCCTCACCATCTATAATCTTGGTGGGTGTATGAGGATCGTTCACTATGATACTCCACATATCATAGTCGAGTGCTTGTATGAATATCTTCATCCGAGCTTTCCAATAGGTGTAATTAGACCCATTGAAAAGTGGAGGTCGGTTTGTAGATTGCCCCTCAGCTAGACAAGTACCGACATGGGTTGCCATAGATCTTTGGCTCTTTGATTGTTAGATCAAAGAAGGGCTAGAGCACCGGGCTCTGATACCACTTGTTGCCCAGCTATGCAACCCAAGAGGGGGGGTGAATTGGGTTTCTAAAAATTTTAAGCTCAACTAATTACTTATGAAAGGTATTTGTTAAAAGCTTGATGAATGAGAAGAAAGACTTTAAATCAAGATTAAATTTCTAAAGCAAGAATACAAGGATATAATAAAGAAATAAAGAGAAACAATAAAGCACACCACAAACACAAGGATTTATAGTGGTTCGGTGCCAACTTGCACCTACATCCACTCCCCAAGCTCCTACTTGGGAATTTCAATCCACTATACTTGTATTCAACCTGAATACAAAACATCGGAAACTCCGACACTAGCTATCCCAAGCTAGTCCACTTATTTCCCGGGTACAAGCTAATCCAAAACACTCCGATTTCAGGTTCGGATCAACCTTCCCATATTTTGGAACCCTCCAAAAATAAGATCAATTACTCACAAAGAGTAAGATAGTTTAAAGCACAAATTAATACAATAACAGCTCCTTAAATGAGCGAATATAACAATAAAAATACTTTACTCAAATGAAGAATCTCCTTTTTGGATTTTCTCAAGGTGGATGAAAAGTTGAATGAACACTTGAGAAGAAGATGAACTTGATTGATGACTTCTTGAAGGCTTTGAAAGATCTCTTGATCAAGGTTGAACAGTTGGCTTGAAAAATCCTCTCTTTGAATGCTCTTGAATCTCTTTCACAATCTCTCGTGTATATTGTGGATCACCTGTCTCTCTCTCTCGTGTAGATTTTGGATCCTCTTTTCTTTTTCTCTCGAATGTCTCGTTGATCACTTCGTGTATATTTTGGATCCTCTCAATGTATCACACCTGTATTTTCACCTTTTGAAATATTTTATAGCATTAAGAAACAAGAGAAAATATATTAGGCAGAAAAAGAGCCATTAGAGCATTTTTAGGAAGCATAAAAGGCAATTAAAACGGGCAAAAAACTAGCCGTTGCGGACGATTTTCATCGCAGGGGTCGACTCATGAGTCGACTCATGCTTCAAGAGTCGACTCATGAGTCGACTTCTGTTGCATTAGCCAGAAACTTTGATTTCTGAATTTTTTGGTCCAAATCAGCAGAGGTCGACTCATGAGTCGACTCATGCCTTGTGGGTCGACTCATGAGTCGACTCACAGGTCGTGCCAAGCCAAAAATCTAGCGTGCCAAGGGAAATTTTTGCGTGCCAATCAACTCATTGTGCCATGAGTTGACTCATGAGTCGACTCATGCACTTCAAACCTTCATAACTTCAAAAATATAAGTCCAAAAATAATGAAATTTTCACCAATAGATTACAAATCATTTGTTCTACCAAATGATACTATCAAATCAGGATTTTAGTAAAATTATGATTTTGCCCTTGAAGAGCATAAAGACTTTCAATTTAAAATATTTGTATCCCTTCAATCTGCTTTGTAATCATCAAAATCAATCTAGGAGCAACATCGGTGGCGGGTTGTCTCTGGATATTGGCATATATCTGGCATCGATCACACCTTCTGACATATTCAATCGAGTCATGATGTATTGTCGGCCAGTAATATCCTTGGCGGAGCAACTTGTGGGATAAAGATCTAGCCCCCAGATGGCTTCCACAGATTCCTTCATGCACCTCCCACAAGACATAGTCAGCTTTCGAACTCCTACGGGAGACGGACTTCGTCCCCAACCACAACTGCTGGAAGGCTTCGCCCGGACTCCCACGGGAGCCGGGCTTCGTCCTCGACCTCGACTGCTGGTAAGCTTCGTCCAAACTCCTACGGGAGCCGGACTTCGCCCCTGACTTTAATTGCAGGTAGACTTAGACCAGACTCCTACGGGAGCCGGATCTCATCTCCAACTCCAGCTACAGGCAGACTCCGTCCGGACTCCTACGGGAGCCGGACTTCGTCCCCAACCTCAACTACTGGAAGGCTTCGCCCGGACTCCCACGGGAGCTGGGCTTCGTCCTCGACCTCGATCGCTGGTAAGCTTCGTCTGGACTCCTAAGGGAGCCAGACTTCGCCCCTGACTTTAATTGCAGGTAGACTTCGACCGGACTCCTACAGGAGCCAGATCTCGTCTCCAACTCCAGCTACAGGCAGACTTAGTCCGGACTCCTACGGGAGCCGGACTTCATCCCCAACTACAACTGCTGGAAGGCTTCGCCCGGACTCCCATGGGAGCCGGGCTTCATCCTCGACCTCGACCGCTGGTAAGCTTCGTCCGGCTCCTAAGGGAGCCGACCTTCGTCCCTGACTTTAATTGCAGGTAGACTTAGTCCGGACTCCTACGGGAGCCGGACTTCGTCCCCAACCACAACTGCTGGAAGGCTTCGCCTGGACTCCCACGGGAGCCGGGCTTCGTTCTCGACCTCGACCGCTGGTAAGCTTTGTTCGGACTCCTAAGGGAGCCGGACTTCGCCCCTGACTTTAATTGCAGGTAGACTCCGTCCGGACTCCCACGGGGGCCGGACTTCGCTTCGACTTCACTTACGGGAGCCAAACTCCCGTAGCCCCACCAAGAGCGGAGGAAAAATTTCACGATGGTAAAGGAAAGAAGTTCGGCAGACAACAATTCGACGCAAAGTACGGACGAGCTAACAAAATCTCCTTCTCATTTTTCGATTAACAAGATGTACGTTACAAGACCCAGAGGGCCAGGAAAAGAAAACATTATTACAAAACTCGAAAGGAATACACCGGAGGCCACTTCAAGCTGTAGACTTCTCTTCCCGGTTCTGTCCTTCCCAGCGGCATTTCCCAATACGTGTGATAAGCCTCTCGGCTCTCACCCCCCGTCTCGTTCCACTCCATCTCTGAAATCCTAACCCTAGAGGAAAAAGGATGGGATAGAATTCAGGGAGCAGCAAAGGCAACGGAGCCTGACGCAGTTATGATGGCAGGTGTCCCTAGGCCGACCGATGCCCACCACGTATCCCACGTGTCCCACTCACCGCGACCCAGGGTTGATCGTTCGCGGACTTTTATGGCACGGTGCTTGGGATCACATCCCGATGGGAGTTTCGAAAAGACCCTTCGGGTCATCCTAATTGGAAAAAGGCTCCAGCATGCACGCATTAAATGCCAAGATTTCCAAGGGCGGTCGTGTGCAGAATTCAAGGGAGAAACTTCGGCTGTGACAATCTTTCTGTACTTCTTTCATTCGAAATTCAAACTCGAAAGTAGGGAGACTGGTGTTGGGTATAAAATATCCTCAGCCAAAGTTCTTAGCAGGATTGATCCTCCCAAGACTCATCCGGCTTTTGACAACAGATGGTATCTCTCCAGACTTCTCCAACAGCCAAATTTTTGCGGTGCTAACTGAACTCCCTCGATGGACGAACTCCCACTGCGCCACCCAAACTCCTTCAACGTGAGTTCCCTCAGTCGTCTATCAAGCCGCCCCGAGCACTCACTAAGCTCCGCCGACAGCCGACTTTCTACGACTATCAGCTGTTCCCTGAATCCCTTCCAGACTTCTTCCAGCCAGGTTCAACTCCAATCCGAACTACTCCGGACTCCACCGACGGCCGAACTTCTCCAACGGTAGGTTCCTACAACCACCAGATCTCGGCCCAAACTCCTACGGGAACCGGACTCCGTCCCCAACCTCAACTGCGGGCAGACTTCGCCCGGACTCCTACGGGAGCCGAACTCCGCCCACGACTTCACTTACAGGTAAACTCCGTCCGGACTCCTATGGGAGCCGGACTTCATCCCTGACCTTGATTGCAGGTAGACTTCGACTGGACTCCTACGGGAGCCAGATCTCATCTCTGACTTCAACTACAGGCAGACTTCGCCCGGACTCCTACGGGAGCCGAACTCCATCCCCAGCCTCAACTGCGGGCAGACTTCGCCCGGACTCCTACGGGAGCCGAGCTCCGCCCACAACTTCACTTACAGGTAAACTCCATCCGGACTCCTACGGGAGCCGGACTTCGTCCCTGACTTTGATTGCAGGTAGACTTCGACTGGACTCCTACGGGAGCCAGATCTCGTCTCCGACTTCAGCTACAGGAAGACTTGGCCCAGACTCCTACGGAAGCCGGACTCTATCCCCAACCTCAACTGCGGGAAGGCTTCACCCGGACTCCTACGGGAGCTGAGCTCCACCCACGACTTCACTTACAGGTAAACTCCATCCAGACTCCTACGGGAGTCAGACTTTGTCCCTGACCTTGATTGCAGGTAGACTTCGACTGGACTCCTACGGGAGCCAGATCTCATCTCCAACTCCAGCTATAGGCAGACTTCGCTCGGACTCCTACGGGAGCCAGACTCCGTCCCCAACCTCAACTGCGGGAAGGCTTCGCTCGGACTCCTACGGGAGCCGAACTCCGCCCATGACTTCACTTACAGGTAAACTCCGTCTGGACTCCTACGGGAGCCAGACTTCATCTTTGACCTTGACTGCAGGTAGACTTCGACTGGACTCCTACGGGAGCCAGATCTCATCTCCGACTTTAGCTACAGGCAGACTTCGCCCGGACTCCTACGAGAGCCGGACTCCGTCCCCAACCTCAACTGCAGGAAGGTTTTGCCCGGACTCCTACGGGAGCCGAGCTCCGCCCACGACTTCACTTACAGGTAAACTCCGTCCGGACTCCTACGGGAGCCAGACTTCGTCCCTGACCTTGATTGCAGGTAGACTTCGACTGGACTCCTACGGAGCCAGATCTCATCTCCGACTCTGGCTACAGGCAGACCTAGTCTGGATTCCTACGGAAGCCGGACTTCGCCCACGACCCCAATTGCAGGTAGACTCCGTCCGGACTCCTACGGGAGCCAGACTTCGCACCTGACTTTAATTGCAGGTAGACTCCACCCGGGCTCCTACGGGGGCTGGACCTCATCCCTGCAGCTTCAACTGCAGGCAGACTTCGTCCAGACTCCTATGGAAGACGGACTCCACCCACGATCCCAATTGCAGGTAAACTTCATCCGGACTCCTACGGGACTCGGACTTCACCCTCAACTGCAATTGCAGGTAGGCTCCGTCCGGACTCCTACGGGAGCCAGACTTCGCACCTGACTTGAATTGCAGGAAGACTCTACCCAGACTCCTACGAAAATCGGGTCTCATCCCCAACTCCTGCTGCAAGAAGACTTCATCCGGACTCCTAGGGAGCCAGACTCCGAGCTCCTCTCAGATGGGTGGCTAACCACCTCTCCCCGCCAGACACTCCAGCTGAACTTCGATCGACAGGCCTAGGCCCACTGGTAGGCCGCAGCAACAGCCACGACCCTGCTCCACCTCCTACGACGGATCCCGCGTGGCTCCATCACTCCCTGGCAGACCACAGTAACGGCCACGACTCTGCTCTACTTCCTACGATGGATCCCGCACGGCTCCATCACTCCCTGGCAGACCACAGTAACGGCCATGACTCTGCTCCACTTCCTGCGATGGATCCCGTGTGGCTCCATCACTCCCTGGCAGACCACAATAATGGCTACAACTCTGCTCCACTTCCTGCGACGGATACCGCACGGCTCCTCCACCCTCTGGCAAGTCACGACAACGGATGCCGCTCCACTCCCCGCAACAAACTCCACGTGGCAGGTCCCGGTGATGGCCACGATTCCCCTCCACTACTCTTCACAACAAACTTCTCCTGACCCCGAGTGATCCACTGCCAGACGGTTATAAACATCGCTATCAGTCTGTTGCACCCTCCGCCTATAAAAGGAGGACCCCAGATACGTTGTTCTATAAGCTCTCATTTTCTACCTAGAAACTCTGCTAAAATTTTTGTTCGAGTACTCCATTCTTGTTGAGGCAGAGAACTGACTTGAGCGTCGGAGGATCTTGCCGGAGCAACCCCACCTCTGGTTTAGACTTCTTTTGCAGGTTCCGACGGCGACCGCGACTCCCTCGACTCCAGCTTCTTCGGCGCAAGCGGATTTTTGCACCAACACTAATATTAGTCAACCACTTTCTGAGTTTCTAAGAAGAGGATAAAGTTTGGTTCAAAATTTAATTCAAATTTGATTTGAATTGGTGATAAGGATCAACCAACGTTTGAAATTGAATCAAAATTACCTCTTTCTTATTCTTATCTTCCATGGGATGCCACCTTTAAGAAAGGATCAATTTTGTGTGAGAAAAAAAGTAATTTTTAGCATGAGAAATCTCAAAGTTGGGGCATAAAAAATTAAGAGTGGGTTTGGCTTCCGTGCGTGAGAAATAGAGAAAGTGATCTTCCTCTTGGGTGCGAGGGTGGGTTCTAAGGTTTCAACTATAGACTTAGTGAGAAGAAAAATACAAGAGTGAGTCATGTCCAATCTCCCACACCACCACTTTCTTGTAAAGCTTCATCTTTTGATCCAGAGGTGTCCGAGAGATCCAAAGAAAGGAGCTTGGATCAGCCATCCAAAGCCTTCGATGTGAGCTAGCACTCCCATGAAGGAAGATCTGATCAGAGCTTCGAGTGGAGGATCTGTAGAGGTCAGATGATTTATACAGCTGATCGATATTAGTGAGAGCTTTGTACCATACCTACCAGTAGTGAAGGTCATCGATCCATGAAAAAATGATGAGTTTTGAGCTCAATGAATGTGATTTAAAGGTTAGATCAGATTCAAGGTATCGATGTGATTGATGTAGTTTTTTTATTTTATATCAGATTTTATATGTAAATTTTTTATATCATAGATTCTTAATGGTAGTTTAGATCTAATCTAACATATATTTAGAAGATTAAAATATTTAATTTTTTTTTTACTATAAAATTTTAAAAATACATGCCTTGAACTATCTATTTTTCATTCAAATGGTATCAGAGCCCGATTTCTTATGACATGAATTTTCTGCATATAACCTGATATTACATATATTTAGATCTATAATTTAATTTAGATTAGGTCTGATATATGATATTTAGAACTAAAATTAGTTATAGATCTGATTACACAAACTGATATAAGGTTGTTTTGCTGTAAAGTTTATCCCTTACAGTGCAAAAGTTATCCTAATTTGTGCTGATCCTTATAAAATATAATATTAATTATTTAAATTAGATCTAAAAAATTAATTTAAAATCTGAGTAGTATAGTAATTTGATTGAATAAATCTTCATAGCCATCCGATCATAGGAGAAATCAAGGTTTCGCAATTCTATTTATCCATTCAATGGGATCTCCTATGGCATGTAGGGGTGCTGCACAGTCTTTTTCATAATGATGAATCACGAAAAAAATTTTAAAACTTTATTTTAGATCTAAAATAATATATGTTAGATCTGAAATAAAAATTTTGATCATTAGATGATTGATTATAAAAATATTTTATAAAATTAAAAATTATTTTCAAATATTGAATCCGAACTCATGTCAATCCAAAACTTAATTAAGAATTAAGCGATCTAGATTTGAGAATCAAAAATTTAAGACATTAATTTCATAATTCATGGGTTAATGGCTTAGCTCGAGTCAAGTCCATCTAACTGGGTTAGACCTAGGGTTAGAAATCATTGATAATGGACCATATTAGTAATTGATCAAATCTAATCAAAGTTAAGTCTGATTGATCAATTTTTTCTCTTGATCAATTTCAATAGTTGTAGTTGGTCAAATATTGAAAAATATGTCCCAAAATTAATTATCAGTCTATTAGCGATTGTGCTCATCTTATAAATTATATATAAATTTTATTAATTAAAATTATTTGATATTTTTATTATAAATTATCCATCTTTGAACTCCTATGTTGTCATGAAGTCCTTAAGACTAGAATTAATCGACAAAGAAGGATTTATCGTTAAGTCCTTAAAAGTGTTCGCGATCAAATGATATGCTATTAATAGGATGATAGTAATATCGAGTATAGATTATTGTGTGCCATATGAGTTGGTTATCCTCTTAACCAAGGAGTGTGGAGATACTATTATGGCATGCAGATGGAATGTAGGAGTACATTCGCATCGAACGTGACTATTTGCCGAGCACTTTGCTACCAAGAGTAGCTCGTAAAGGGTATGGATAAAAGTATCCCTCAGATCTGAGACCACCATGGTGATTTGTAAGCAACTCATATACTTTAGTATCAGACCATCTGAGTTTCTAACTCAGTGATGAAAGGATACTGGGTGTAGTCAAGTACTTATCAAGTCAGTGTACGAGACAAGATGGAATTGACCCTCTGAATTAGTAAGAGATATGTATTAATGTATTTCAATTTTTTCATGAGATGGATTTTAAAGATTTAAATACAATATAGTTGACTTTATTAGGGATGACAGTTAAACCCTAGATCACCTTGAGCATTAGGGTCAAAGGGATGAATTATACGGTAACCATACGCCAGTAGGTTCTAGAATATTGCTTTACAATACTTCGACCTATCCGAATATTGGGTCACCATTGCTAGATGGTTATATTGATTGGTATAGGAAGTTATTCCTATGCTACCAGCTTAGGTTTGAACCTATAGGATCACATGCATTAGAAGATTTGATCAGATCTAATGGCTGAAGAGTCCAATTAGATTGTGACTCAAGTGAGGAGTCCCACTGGGACTGAAACTCTGGAAGAGAGTCTCACTGAGATTGAGACTCTACTGTTAGATATGTGCCCTAGATGCCAAATCGGCTGACACATTCCTGTACAGATCTAAGGACAAATTTATAATTTTGACTATAAATGAATAAAATGGTTATTCTTCTATCACATTGTGTACACTGTGTCTGTGATACATCCTTTGAGTTAGTAGGAATGTAAATTCATATTTTCAAGAGTTGAAAATTTAAGGCATGAATTTACATAACTAACTCATAAACAGCTCCTGACCATAGGATCATCACGAGGATGGTGATCGATCTGGAAGGTTGGTGTATGATCGCTTCCTTAGGGTAGATGTGTCTTGAGTTTATGGTGTGGAGACACCGAAGCGAGAGTATAGGTATTTATTGAGGATGAGAGTACTGAGCGTGACCACTTCGAGCAGTCATAAGGAAGTCTACCTTCTCGTCAATGACTAGCTCGATGCTGCAGTTGTGTGTCTAGTTCTTTGACTTGAGGTGCATCGATAGTTCACTTTGAGTGTGTTATAGTTTGACTACACCATAACTCGTTCTCCTAGCCATTCAGAACCCTGAGGTGTATGTTGGCTGTAGCATATTCATTGTAGGAACTAGGTCGCACCAAGATGGGATCTATCAACCTCGGTAGTTGAGAGGAGTAGTCCTATAATAATTGAAAGATCAAGTCCTTAAGCTCATGGCCATGGCAGAGTGAAATAATGAAAAAGAGTTTTTCATTAAGGTTTCACATCAGACTCGGATCGATCGATTAACTCATATGACTGATGTTGGGTTTGACGAGTTCACCTTAACCCTAATTCAGTCAGGACTCATGATAGAGGAACTCGATCACATAGGTAGCTGCACTGAGAGGTTCATCTTCAGTTCTGATGGGTTACCACCACATACTGCTGGGTATCACTGGTGGATTTTAGGAGCAATTAGAATGATGTTGATGATCGATCATTCTAATTATCTGAATCAGAAGAGTTCTGGTCCATCGAAAGGAGTTTCGATGATGTCGATGATGAGATCATGACATGTCTCTTTACCATACAGAATTGAACCTAATTAGGTCATACAAATAAGGGTTAGGGTCTGAATGCCATCAATTGGGCTAACCCAATTGATTTGGATTAGATCCAATTAGGTTCAAGGAAATTGTGCTAGCACATGATTGAGCCTATCTTTCTCCTCATGTAATCTTTTCTGTTTCTACTGAGCCAAATATGATTTGACTCATCCAAAAAATCTTAGGAAGGTTTCTCTCAGTCTAAATAAAGCTTGTCCAGCATAAAAAAGGCTTGTCTTAATTCATGAGATGAATTTAAGACAACACCTGCTAATTCCTAGCACCTGCCAATTTTATTTTAAGACATATGTCAAAAGTGACATATGGGTCTTAAACTGAAGAGGGCTCATTGGAAGATTTTTGTGGAGTGTCCACAAGTTAAGTCACATCAAATTGGGCACCATAATCAGATTATGGTGTGAGCCCAATTGGATTAAAGTGGATGCCCCAAGTGGATAAGGATTGGAGAGTCTTGATCAATTTAAACTCTTGGGCGCCACCTCTATTTGTGCTTATCCAATGTTGGCGCCATATTTTGGAGATAAGGTGAGGTTCTTATCTGATATGATCAGATGATATCACTCTACCAATTAGAATTTTTTCAAAATTTATTGAAATTTTCTAATTGGTTGCATGATGTGGCACTGCACAGCATACAGGATCTATATAAACCCTGCTGCGCCTAGGGTTTCGAGGTAGAAGTTATTTTATGCACAAAACCCAATAGCTGCCACCCCCTCCCCTCTTCTCTATATCCTCCCTGCTCTTCTTCCTCCCCTCTTCATTTCCAAAGAGTTGGACATCCATCTGGCAAAGATCCAAGGCGTGGTGACGCCTGGAACAGAAGGCTGCAGGACTTCTTTGACAGGCTGCTGCTCCAACTTCAGGAAGACTTTTGAAGATCTTCCTAATCAGATTTAGATCTAATTTTTGGAGCATAGATTCACAAGGAGAAAATATTCCAAGTTCTACCCAAGTGGATATCGATAGAGGCCAGGCACTTGCATGGCTACATTAGAACCTTGGGCTATGCAGAGATCATCTACAGGGTAATCAGATTACCCTTGAGGTATTTCTTCTTTCGTCATAGTTTTAGATTTAATTTTAGATTTAAAATATTAGATAATAAGATTAGATCTAGAGATTTAGATCTAAAATACATGTAGGATAAAAAAAATTTTAAATTTATTCCATCCCAGATTTGGTGAAATCTGAAAGATCCTACGAGGAAAAGCTATTTTCCTCCTTCAACTGGTATCAGAGCCAGGTTGTTGGCTCTATTTCAGATCTAATTTAGATCTAATTTTAAGTTTTATTTATCTAATATTAAATATTTTAGATATCACATCAGATGTGATAGGATCTGAAATCAAAATATTTAAAAATTAAATCTAAGAAGATCTAACATGCATAAGATACATGACTAGACTAGGATTAGTTGAATCCATGAATAGTCTTACGTCTTATGTTTTAATGAGATTAAAATATGAATTAAATTTAATTTATTCTCTATTTTTATGATGTTATAAGTGTTATAATCAGATCAAAAAATAAAAAATAAAATTTTAGTTTTTTCATAAAATTGATCTGCTGCATACCTAGACTAGTTATAGAATTATTCTAGTAACTTATCTTGAATAGATTTAATTTTGAATAGTTCAATTTAAATCTTATTTTTTAGATATTACATATGATGTATTAGATCTGAAAGTATGTTAATTAGATTAATTTTTATACATGAGATGTATGCAAAGCATGTATTAGTTAGATCTTAAATTGTATATGTGATATATTAATTTCGATCTAACTAGTTTTGTAGTTAAATTTATATTTTTGATTAAGGTGTTCCTCATGGCCGTCTAGTCATAAGAATAAATTAAGATTTTAAGACCCTCTCTTTCCATTCAATGGGTTGTTCATATGACGTGTAAGGGTGCCACGCGTTCATCCTTAATCAGAAATCAAAACTTACTTTTCTGCAAAACCCTAGATCCTGAAATCTTAGGATTTATTTTACATGCTTTGTTTATGAACCCAAACTTAATTAATAAATTAAGCTTATAAAATTAAGTTAGGTCTAAAATTGAGAATTTCAGATCTAAGATATTTTCATAAAATTGGGTTCGGACTTTGGTAGCTCAATTAGGTCTAGCGGTTGATCAAACCAAATCAAGAGTTGGTTAGGTGGGATCATGAAAGCTAATAATTGACCAGCCTAATAGGATTAAGTCTGGATCAAGGTCGAATCACATTTAGATGCGACTCGATCAAGTTAAGATCTAATTTGGCTCAGTAGTTAGAGCCTGGATTGTAGGCTAACCCAATTAGTTCTGATTCGATAATTTGGTGTCTAAGGTAAGTTGGACAGATGCGATCAACTAGTTTTTAATTGGGAGCTACTCGACTCGAATGCATTCTTATCGAGTTAATGGCATATCCCTCCCACCGATCTTACTTACCTGGCCATATGTGTCGACTCAGTTCTGATTAGAGGTGGCTAACAATTTGAGCTAACCCATGCCACTAGGTTAGTCATAATTGTTATGACTATGTCAAGTCAATTTCAATGAGACCTAAATCAAATCTTCCTAAGAAAAGATTAAGTCTAGGTCTTCCACCATTATGGATGTGCGGGCCCTTCCCGGGGTTGATTATTCTCGACTGGTTACAATGGCTCAGTTGCACCGAGAAGACGCAACCATGTCCATTAGGCATTGGATGCTACGAATTAGAGGATGGGTTGGGCTCAATATTCTGGATACGGTGAGGGACCCAATCAGGAATCTAGTTCGTGCAAATGGTGGGTCTGACTTAACTAAGGATTGGAGCAATATCCCAAGCACGGTGAGCTTCATAAATTAGAGACCAAGTTTTGGGTGCATCATGATTAGAGAATCATTGAACAAGAGTTGTCCACTCATCGGTTGACCCATCACCAATAACTGTTAGGTGAGGTGGTGAGCCAGTCAGTGAGACCGCACCACCCACTAAAAATTACTGATCACGGAGATTTTCACATCTCTACCAAGGGAGTGTAGGGATCTGAGAAAATAATAAGAGCCTAATTTATTTAAAAATAAAACTCTTAAACAAATTGGTTAAGTCTGATTACAAAATCTAACTATAAACTTTTGACTCTTTACAGAAAATATGTCTGCCTCAAACCCCCTGAGCAAAATATTAGATACCCACAGATTGACTGGACCCAATTTCAAGGACTGGTTGAGGAACTACAGAATTATTTTGGGTTTCGAAAAATTGACTCATGTCTTGGACCAGGACCCACCTACCATACCAGCACGTCCGACTGCTGAACAGAGAGCATCTCTGGAAAAGTGGACGGATGATGTTAACAAAGCAAGGTACTACATGTTGGGTGCAATGTCTGATGACTTGCAGCACCAAATGAGAATATTTTGACTACCTGTCAAATGTTGGCTCACCTCCAAGAGTTGTTTGGTGAACAGAGTCGCACGGCCAAGTATCAAGTCTGTCAAAGACTTTTTAAGGCCAAGATGCATGATGGGCAGTCAGTCCAAGATCATTGTTGGACAATGATCAAGGATCTTGAGGAGCTTGAGAAGCTTGGTATCATCTTAGATAAAAATTTTCATATTGATGTGATCCTTCAGTCCTTGTCCGATGTATATGGTCAGTTCATCATGAACTTTCATATGCATAAGATGCAGTGTACCATGGCCGAGTTAATAAACATGCTGGTTATGGTTGAGCTTTCTATGAAGGTTTCAAAAGGCTCAATTCTTACTGTAGAGTGAACTTCTTCCAAAAGAAAGTCTTTTGGAAAGAAAAAGAAGTCTGCAAAGAAGCAGAAGGTGGATGGCAAGAAGAAGAAGACAGAATCGAAGAAGAAGGCTGCTAATAAGGGAAAATATTTCCACTGCCAATCAGATGGCCATTGGAAGCAAAACTGTTCTCAATACCTGGCCACCTTGAAGAACAAGAAGGATGATCCTTCTGGAGGTATGCTCATTTTAGAGTCTAATCTTACGATTTCTTCTGCACCCAGTTGGGTGCTTGACTCTGGTTCTAGTGCTCATTTGTGTACTTCTATGCAGGGTCTTGAGAAGAGCAGGAGGCTAAGGGATGGGGAGATGATCCTACACATCAGAAACGGAGCAAGAGTTGCTGCTGTGGCTGTGGGAACCTATCCTCTGCGTTTACCATTAGGATTAGATTTATTTCTTAGAAATTATTATTATGTGCCTGCAGCAAGCGGGAATTTAATTTTTGTTTCATGTTTAGCACAAGAAGGCTATGTGATTAGCTTTCATAAGGACCATTGTAATATTTTTTATGAAAATAATAAAATTGCAGATGGTTTTCTTATTAACGGTCTCTATCAGCTACATATTAATATATCTATATTTAATATTGAGCAAAATATGAATGCCATAGGAACTAAAAGGCCTAGAGATAGTCTAAATGATAAGTATCTGTGGCACCTAAGGCTAGGTCATATAGCGGAAGATAAGATTAACAAATTGGAGAAATTCGGACTATTGAGTTCATTGACTTTCGAGACATATCCAGTTTGTGAATCATGCCTTCAAGGCAAAATGATCAAGCTTCCTTTTGTGGGACATGGGGAAAGAGCCACAGACCTACTTGCCCTAGTACATACGGATGTGTGTGGCCCATTTGATATGCCAGCTAGAGGCAACTATGTCTACTTCATTATCTTTACCGATGATATGTCTAGGTATGGGTATGTATATCTAATGAAACACAAGTCTGAAGCTTTTGAAAGGTTCAAAAAATTCAGACATGAGGTAGAAAAACAAACAGAAAAGCCTATTAAGGTTCTTTGATTAGATCGAAGAGATGAATACCTTAGTCAGGAGTTTCTAGACTATCTTAAGTACAATGGTATAGTCTCTCAATGGACTCTACCTGGAATGCCTTAACTCAATGGGGTTTCAGAATGGAGAAATCGGACCCTATTAGATATGGTCCATTCCATGATGAGCTTCACGGACCTCCCTGAATTTCTTTGAGAACATTATCTCATGACAGTAATTTATATATTGAATAGGGTTCCCTCTAAAATCGTTCCTACCACACCATATAAGATATGGCATGGTAAGAAGCCAAGTCTGAATCATCTCAGAATTTGGGGTTGTCCAGCTCATGTCAAGAGATAACAGGCGGACAAGTTAGAGTTCAGATCTTTTAGAGCTCGATTCATAGGATATCCTAAAGAGTCATTATGATACTATTTTTATATTCCGAAAGACCACAATGTGATTGTGAGTCGAAATGCTATTTTTCTTGAAAAATAGTTTATTCAAAATGGTGGCATCGGAAGAATAATTAAGCTCAAGGAGAATGTCTCCCAAGAGCAACGAGCTAAAGAACCTAAGGAACCTAATCAATCAGAACCAGTCTTAACACAACCTCTTCCACCTCGTAGATCAACTAGGATTTTCCGTCCTCCTGAAAGGTACTTAGGTACCGTACAAGAGGATGCAGAGGAAATGTTCCTCATGAAAAATGGGGTTTATGGTGATGATTCGAAGACCTATGACGAGGTAATATCAGATATCGACTCCGAGAAATGGTTAGAGGCAATGAGATCAGAAATTAACTCGATACACTCAAACTAAATCTGGAACTTGGTAGATCCACCTAAAGGTATTGTACCTATTGGGTGTAAATGGATCTTCAAGAAAAAGATAGGTGTAGATGGGAATGTGGAGACATTCAAGGCTAGGCTCGTAGTGAAAAGTTATAGCCAGCGCGAAGGCATTGACTATCAGGATACCTTCTCGCCCGTAGCCATGCTAAAATCCATCCGCACATTGCTTGCTATTGCAGCCTATTTCGATTATGAAATATAGCAGATGGACGTGAAAATGGTGTTCTTAAATGGATATCTTGAGGAAGATATCTATATGGAACAGCTACTTGGTTTCACATCTAGTGATGATGATCGTAGGATCTGCAAGCTGCAAAGGTCCATTTATGGACTTAAGCAAGCATCTTGGAGTTAGAATACTCGTTTCAATGATGTCATCAAAATATTTGGTTTTATCAAGAACGAGGAGGAACCATGTATGTTTAAAAAGGTCAGTGGGAGCGTAGTTGTCATCCTCGTATTATGCGTAGATGATATCCTCCTAATTGGGAATGACATTCTCATGTTGATCTCAGTCAAAATATGGTTGTCTAAGGGGTTCTCTATGAAAGATCTAGGAGAGGCATCCTTTATACTGGGTATTAAGGTCTATAGAGATAGACCAAATAGGATGCTCGGACTTTTATAAAAGATGTACATAGAGGAGGTGCTAAAAAGGTTTAGCATGGAAAACTCCAAAAGAGGTTTAGTATCTTTTGGACATGGCATTCATCTCTCCAAGAAGATGTGCCCTAGCACATCTGAGGAGATTGAACGCATGAGCAAGATCCCTTATGCTTCGGTAATAGGGAGCCTCATGTATGCCATGCTATGTACATGACCTGATATAGCCCATGCTGTGAGTGTCACAAGCAGATATCAGTCGAATCCAGACAAAGAGCACTGGACTTCTGTGAAATGTATCCTTAAGTACTTGAGAAGAACTAAGGATATGTTTCTAGTCTTTGGGAATGGAGAACTCTAGATTCAGGGATATACAGATTTAGATTTTATGTCTAATATAGATGATCGAAAGTTGACATCTGGGAGTTTGTTCATTTGCAATGGTGGTGCAGTCAGTTGGAAGAGTTCCAAGCAGACGGTGATTGCTGATTCCACCATGGAGGAAGAGTATATTGCTGCATTGGAAGCTACGAAGGAGGTATTCTGGTACAAGAAGTTTGCCGCAGAGCATGGAGTGATGTCATCGGATGCCATACCTCTTTACTGCAATAATAATGGTGCCATAGCCCTAGCTAAGGAGCCAAAGTCTCACCAGAAGTCCAAGCACATCGAGCGGCGATTCCATCTGATCTGTGATTACCTCGAAAAAGATTATGTCGAGGTCAAGAGAGTCGACTCCACAGACAATGTGGCAGACCCACTGACAAAACCATTAGGCCAGAAGAAGATCGAAGCCCATCTTGAGAAGATGGGACTTAGATATGTAGCCAATTGGCATTAGGTCAAGTGGGAGTTTGTTAGATGTGTGCCCTAGATGCCAGATCGGCTGACACATTTCTATACAGATCTAAGGACAAATTTATAATTTTGACTATAAATGAATAAAAGGATTATTTTTCTATCACATTGTGTACATTGTATTTGTGATACATCCTTTAAGTTAGTAGGAATATAAATTCATATTTTCAAGAGTTAAAAATTTAAGATATGAATTTACATAACTAACTCATAAACAGCTCCTGACCATTGGATCATCACGAGGATGGTGATTGATCCAGAAGATTGGTGTACCATCACTTTCTTAGGATAGATGTGTCTTGAGTCTATGGTGTGGAGACACCAGAGCGAGAGTACAGGTATTCGTTGAGAACGAGAGTACTAAGCGTGACTACTTCGAGCAGTCATAAGGAAGTCTACCTTCTCATCAATGACTAGCTCGATGCTGTAGTTGTGTGTCTAGTTCTTTGACTTGAGGTACATCGATAGTTCACCTTGAGTGTGTTATAGTTTGACTACACCATAACTCGATCTCCTAGCCATTTGGAACCCTGAGGTGTATGTTGGCTGTAGCATATTCATTATAGGAACTAGGTCGCACCAAGATGGGATCTATCAACCTCGGTAGATGAGAGGAGTAGTCCTATGATAATTGAAAGATCGAGTCCTTAAGCCCATGGCCATGGCAGAGTGAAATAATGGATAAGAGTTTTCCATTAAGGTTTCACATCAGACTCTGATCGATCGATTAACTCATATGACTGATGTTGGGTTTGACGAGTTCACCTTAACCCTAATTCAGTCAGGACTCATGATAGAGG
This sequence comes from Elaeis guineensis, assembly GCF_000442705.2. Taxonomy (NCBI): domain Eukaryota; kingdom Viridiplantae; phylum Streptophyta; class Magnoliopsida; order Arecales; family Arecaceae; genus Elaeis; species Elaeis guineensis. The sequence continues at coordinate 56,779,363 of NC_025997.2, forward strand.
AACTCAATCACACAGGTAGCTGCACCAAGAGGTTCATCTTCAGTTCTGATGGGTTGCCACCACATACTGCTAGGTGTCACTGGTAGATTTTGGGAGCAATTAGAATGATATTGATGATCGATCATTCTAATTGTCTGAATCAGAAGAGTTCTGATCCATCGAAAGGAGTTTCGATGATATCGATGATGAGATCACAACATGTCTCATTACCATACAAAATTGAACCTAACTGGGTCACACAAACAAGGGTTAGGGTATGGATGTCATCAATTGGGGTAACCCAATTGATTAGGATTAGATCCATTTAGGTTCAAGAAAATCGTGCTAGCACATGATTGAGCCTAACTTTCTCCTCGTATAATCTTTTCTTTCTTTACTGAGCCAAATATGATTTGACTCATCCAGATAATCTTAGGAAGGTTTCTCTCAATCTAAATGAAACTTGTCTAGCTCAAAAAAAGCTTGTCTTAATTCATGAGATGAATTTAAGATAACACCTGCTAATTCCTAGCACCTGTCAATTTCATTTTAGGACATCTGTCAAAAGTTGACATATGGGTCTTAAACTGAAGAGGGCTCATTGGAAGATTTTTGTAGAGTGTCCACAAGCCAAGCCACATCAAATTGGGTGCCATAATCAGATTATGGTGTGAGCCCAATTGGATTAAAGTGGGCGCCCCAAGTGGATAAGGATTGGAGAGTCTTGATCAATTTAAACTCTTGGGCGCCACCTCTATTTGTGCTTATCCAATGTTGGTGCCATCTTTTGGAGATAAGATGAGGTTCTTATTTTATATGATCATATGACATCACTCCACCAATCAAAATTTTTTCAGAATTTATTAGAATTTTTTGATTAGTTGAATGATGTGGCACTGCGCAGCATACAGGGTCTATATAAACCCTGCTGCACCTAGGGTTTCGAGGTAGAAGTTGTTTTATGCACAAAACCCAATAGCAACTGCCCCCTCCCCTCTTCTCTATATTGTCCTGCTCTCCTTCCTTCCCTCTTCATGTCCAAAGATTTGGACATCCATCTGGCAAAGATCCAAGGCATGGTGTCGCTTGGAACAAAAGGCTGCAGGACTTCTTCGACAGGCTGCTACTCCAACTTTAGGAAGACTTTTGAAGATCTTCCTAATCAGATTTAGATCTAATTTTTGGAGCATAGATTTATGAGAAGAAGATATTCTAAGTCCTGCCTGAGTGGATACCGATAGAAGCCAGGTGCTTGCATGGCTACATTAGAACCTCGGGCTGTGCAGAGATCATCTACAGGGTAATCAGATTACCCTTGAGGTATTTCTTCTTTCATCATAATTTTAGATTTAATTTTAGATTTAAAATATCAGATAATAAGATTAGATCTAGAGATTTAGATCTGAAATACATGTAGGATAAAAAAAAATTTAAATTTATTCCGTCCCAGATTTGATGAAATCTGGAAGATCCTACGAGGAAAAGTGGTTTTCCTCCTTCATCTATAATTAATAGAGAATTAATTAGTAACTAGATTACTAATTAACTCAATTTGATTGAGTAAAGAGCTTTGGATCAAGTCTAATTGAATTAGATTCAGTTCGACTCAGATTGGATTTGATATGATCAATCCTAATTACAAGAGAAATTTGATCCTAATTCGATCAGAGTTTGGACTCGGCTAATTCTTAATTGGATTAGAAATTTGATGAGATATTTAGATTTTTAATTAGATTAGATTTATTTCTATCAGTAGGTTCAATTCAAATTTGATTTGGATTAAAATCAGATTAGAAATGAAGAGTCCTTGTCAATCTGGACTCTATCCTTATCTCCTTGTGCCACACTTAGACTCATGCCCACATCTCTACGCCAAATTGGATTTGGCTTGACCTTTTTAGCATCAAAGTAGTTAACCCAATAAGGGTGGATGATAATGATTGATGAGTTATAATCTCATCTCCTGTCTAATTCGAATGCGATTTGAATTAGAGTTATGATGTAAACTAGGAAAAGAATTTTTTATACATGGAAGATTTTTTGCACCTTTATGATTTCTTCTCTAATTTTCTTAGAGAATCCTTTAGTGTGAGAGACTTTAAAATCCTTCTCCATGCCATAGTAATTTTTTTAAAATTTTTTTGGATGCCAAAAGTTATTTTGGCATGGACTCTTGGCACCCTTCCCTTGGTGAAACCCTAATTCCCAGTCTATAAAATAGGTGGTCCTCTTCTTTGGCATCATGCTTCTCTTCTCCCTTGCTGGTATTTTTATTTCTAGAGCCTCTCCTCCTCTTCCTCTTTTCTTCCTTCAGATCTCTTCTTGCTTTAGAATGTCCAAGTTGCTTGAAGAAGAAGGAAGAGATTAGTTGTCAAAGTTGCTTGCAAGCTAGCACCTTTAAGCCTCTGATCTGTGTCAGTCTTCGCATGGATTTTTTTGTAGAGACCAGATCACTTCATGTGGCTGTGAGTGATCTGAGAAACATCCTCTCAAAGCATTGGACTAGAGGAGATCAAGATTTAATTGGTTTGGTAAATATTTCTAACTTGTCTTGATCATATTGTTAGATCTAATAGTTAGATCTAGAATTTCAGCATCGATGAGATCAATATGTGTTTTTATTTTTAGATCTAAAATCATATTTTTCATATCATAGATCATGATGTGGTAGTCTAAGATTAGATCTTGTGCATGTGATTAGAATTAAATTATTTAATCTTTTATTTCTGCTACATAAAAATTTTAAAATTGCATGCACAGCACTACTGCATATTTTTTTCAATTGGTATCAGAGCATGATTATTTTGATATGATTTATTATGCCTTTAGATCTGATTTTATGATATTAGATTTGATTATTTATGATTTAGATTAGATCTAAATAAGTTTATTTTTAGATCTGATTATTATCTTGTTAGATTAGATATTCTGAGTAGCAAAGTACTCGGATTGGATAATCACCAGGCTGTCCGATCATAGGAGCAAATAAGATTTCATGATCTTCTCTTTCCATTTAATGGGGTGCTCTTATAGCGTATAGGGGTGCCACTTTGAGGTCTCATGAAGAAGAAAGAGAAAGGAGAAAAACTTATTTTCTTGCAAAACCCTTGATCTTGAAATCCTAGGTGTTGTTGTTTGTGATGCAAGTTACAAAGAAATTAGTTATATCTAATCTTGATTAATCAAAATTATTTTGATTTAAAATCATAAAAATTTTAAATTTGATCTAAAAAAATTTTATGATTTAATTAAAAAGTTTACATGAAAATTGTTTAAAAAATCTTAGCCATGTTAATGCAAAAACTTAATTAAAAATTAAGTGCTGAATTGATTGGATCTAGAATTATGATTGAGATCTAATGACATTGCATAAAATATAAGGCATGGGTTAGCTCAAATCTGATCCTTCTCTTTAATTAGATTAGATCTAAGGTTAGAATAAAAAAATTGATTAACCATGCAGAGAAATTGATTAAGTCTAACCAAATGTTGAATTAGATTAATCAAGATTTTTCTAATACGATAGTTATAGATGGTCAAGTTCATGTCTTTGATTAGACCAAATAGACCATGATTGTGGCTCAGTGGTTGAACCCAAATTATTAGGTCAGTCAAATCAAAATTAATTAACCAATTGGTGTCTAAGATAAGTTTGATATTTTGATCGATGATTTTTAATTGGGAGTAGCTTACCTGACCATTTCGATGGTGTCTAAGGCAAGCTTAGTAGATCCTCCCACCGATCTCATTTATCTGGTCAATTTGATGAATTAGATTTTGATTAGATTGCTAAGTGATTCAAGTTAACCCATACCATTCAGGTTAATCAGTGTGACTGATCTAGGTGCCAGTTCAATCAGCATGACCCTAACCCGATTCAGTGACTTGGTGAAGTCAGTGAGAGGATTGTGGTCTACTGATTGATCTTTTCTTCTCTCTTCTCAAAATTGATTAAATCTTCTAAATTATTAGATCTCTAAAATGAGTTGGTTATGGTGATAACTAGATCATAGCCTCCTATTAACATGAATAGTAATGGATCCATTATTTCTGATTGACATTGCAGGCACCATCCATCTGGTATTCTCTCTGAATGATAGAATTATCATTTATCATATGATGACTCTATTGAACTATCTGATGATGGTTGGGTTGATCGAGCCATCTTCGGACCTGATCATTCATTAGTTAGAATCATTGAGTAGGTTCATGTTAATGGTTTGACCTAACTGAAACTTTCAATGGAGGCCCATCGCCTACTGAAATAAAATCTGGGGCTAAATTAATTACTAGATGTTATTTAGAGAAATAATTAGTTAAGAACCTACCCATAGATGCATGTGGATTGATCGAGCCATCCTCGAGCTTATATGCAGTCTATGTGGATTCTAGTACCTACTAAGAAATGAAGGTAATTCCTCGAACTGGAGGTGGAGGCTACCAATTCATATAAAATAATGGAAGGACCTTTAGACTAAAGTCCAAGTCTTTAGGATTAATAAATTCATATACTGATTAGATTTTATATTTTTCTTGTGTGTGCAGATATGACCTCAAACTTGTCACTCCGATCACTGTTGGACAGTGAGAAATTAATCGGATCAAATTTTGATAACTGGTATCAAAAGCTTAAGATTGTCCTGCAACACGAGTGGATCCTATATGTGATTATGGATCCAGCACCTGAGGAGACTACTCCCAATGCCTGAGGTATGGTCCAAGATACTTATTTGAAGTGGCTCAATGACTGCACCATTGTTCATTGCATTATGCGAGTCTTCATGAATGATGAGTTCAGCCAAAAATTCAAAGAGGCTCAGTCAGAGAAAATACTCCAAGTGTTGAGAGAATCTTTTGGTACTCCTGACGATGTTGAGTGGCACAAGATTAGTTCCACCATTGTCAATGCTTGGATGAGGGAGGGAGCATTTATCATTGATTATGTATTGTACATGATCGAGCAGATTGAGAAACTGAGCAAATTTGGCTTCTCTTTGCACGAACAGCTGGAGAAAGATGTGATTCTGAACTCCATACCCAAGTCCTACCTACCATTTCTCAATTATTTTAGAATGATGAAGCTTGTAGTCAACTACCATGGTCTATTGGGATTGTTACAGACTTTTGAGAAGGATCACCAGCTCCATAAAGAGACGGTGAATTTAGTGGGAGGATCTTCTTCAGGTAGTCGTTGTTCCTTTAAGAAAAGAAAAAAGAGAAATAATAAGAATGTGCTAGGTGCTGGAAGTCAATCCTAGAAATCCAAGTTCAAGACTGATCAAAGTCAGACAGAGTGCTTCTTTTATAAAAAATAGGATCACTAGAAGAGAAACTATCCTCAGTATATCACTTTTCTTGACCCGAACAGGACAAAGAAGAAGAAGCAATCAGTTGCTGGACAAGATACTTAGGTGATAACATCTTGTAACTTCTCTCTTTTTGATACAATGATCTGGGTATTGAATATCGAAAGTCTTATTAATATTTGTAATTCATTGCAGGATCTTCAGGGCAGTAGGAGATTTGAAGATGGTGAGAGATTCCTGAACGTTGGAGATAGAAGATCAGTTTTAGTTCTAGCTTTAGGAATCATCAAGCTTGTATTCGAGTCTCATTATATTATGCTTAATGAATGTCATTACTATCTTAATTTTCTTTTGAATGTTATTTCTGTAGGCCTTTTGGCATTGTAGGCTAGGTTATATCAACAAGAATAGGATGAACAGGTTAGCTCAAGAAGGGATTCTTGATAAAGATGATTATGAATCGTTACCTATCTTTGAGTCTTGTTTATTTGAAAAGATGACCAAGTTACCTTTCACTGAAAAAGGTGAACGAGCTAGTGACGTACTGGGTCTGATACATACTGATATATGTGGACCCATGAGCATATGTGCCAGAGAAGGGTATAGCTATTTCATTACATTCACAGACGTCCTATCTAGGTATAGGTATGTCTACTTAATGAAACACAAGTCCGAATTGTTTGAAATGTTCAAACAGTTTCATAATGAAGTAGAGAAACAAACTGAAAAAAGTATTAAAACTTTTTGATCCTATCGAAGAGATGAATACCTCTCTAATGAATTTCTAACATATCTAGGAGAGAATAAGATTCTCTCACAATGGACTCCTCCAGGGACACCACAGTATAATGGCATCTCGAAAAGGAGGAATTGAACCTTGTTGGACATGGTTTGGTTTATGATGAAATATTCAACTCTGCCAATCTCCTTTTGAAGATATGTACTTAAAATAGCCTATCTTGTGCTCAATAATATACCAAGCAAGTCAATTAGGAAGACACCATATGAAATATGGTTAGGGCATAGGCCGACCCTCTCTTACTTTAGGGTCTAGGGATGTCCAGCTTATGTTAAATGATTACAAACTGACAAGCTCAGTCCTAGGTCCGATAAATATAATTTCATAAGGTATCCCAAGGAAACGAGAGAATATTATTTTTACCTGCTTGCTGAACAAAAGGTGTTTTTCAACAATAAGGCACACTTTTTGAAAAAAAAATTCTTAGTGAAGGAATAAGTGCCTCAAAAATCGAGCTTGATGAAATTGGACAGCTAGAAAAACCGACACCAATTTTTGAATCTGAACCGGATTTGATAAGATCAAACCCAAAGCCCAATACATAAATATCTTTAAGGTGATCCGATAGAGTACCGCATCAACTAGATAGATGTTGGGTTCCGATGGTACGGCGGAAGGGTTAGGTATTTAAAATTTTCATTCAAAACACCTGATGCATCGAAAATCCTAATGCCCAGAAATCCTTGACTATATCAATCAAAGTACAATAAATGTAGACTAGGATAAGAAGAATACCTATAGCGCTAATCTAATTTCTATGAGGAATCCAAGTGTTCACCCTCCAATAGTGATCCATATGAAAATTAAACCAAAGACAGCACTCCTCCTCCATCTTGCTTCAAAAGTTCTAGCCCCTAGAACTCGACTAGCCTTGTACCGATCAAGTTTCTCCAAGAACCTGGCTTAACCCTCTTAGAACTTCCTTTGGACTTCTGATTCTCCTTCTTTAGAACCTTTCCAACCCTTGTTAGGACCAGATAAGGTTTTGTCTTAAATCCCAAAGTCTTGTCCTAAAACTAAGATGGGTTGTAAGAAAGAAGGGAGAGCTACAGAAAGGAAAATAGAAACTTGATCTGAATATCTCAGATATCCAGCACCCAGGCCTTTTTATAGCTACCAAAGGGATGCAAAAAGGGAGGGACACACCCCACAAAAAAAGTCTTATCTGATCTAATTATCAGAGATAAGGGTTCCTTCAAGCAGAAGGACTCTTATCAATGATACGTTGATCAGCACCCTCACATACGTGCGTGACTAGAGAAGGGATGTTTTCGCCTCCCTTCTCAAATTAAAAAAATCCACAAAAATCTACATGGATAGGGGACTCATTTTTTATTTCAAAAAACTTAATAAGGTGATAAAAATCTCATGAAAGGATGTTATCCTTACACCTCTTCACGCAAGTTCTGATCACCATGCGTGTGCTCATGCAAGAGAAGTTTTGGCATCCATTTGTCCCTCTGATAAATCTAAAAAAATTTTAGATAATTCACCAAAAATAGCTGATCAAATGTGAAATATTATTAAAAAAATCATTCCAATTTAAATGAGTTTGATCATGAGAAGGACTCTCCAAAACATGAGGAAATGCAACGATTCAACGCGCGTGCATGAGAGTCCCTTCTTGTTTCCAATTTTTCTCCACCCCAAATAATCCAGAAAAAAATCCATCTCATACTTTGAGATATGCACCAGAGGATGGAGGGTGATGTGGGCTGCCACACACATCTTAATCCCATGCTAGAAAGATTTTTTCTTTTGCTCACGCCAACATGCGCATGCAAAACATTTTTGCGCCAAGAGTCCTTCACAACTTGGACTCTTTGATTTTTGGCATTGACATCAAATTTGGTACCCCATTTTGGCTGCTTCCAGGTGGCACGACCTGACCCAAATGCCCATCAAATTGGGCCAGCTAATTAGTAAGGGATGAGACCAAATTGATCTCTCAAGGAGCTAGGATTTTCACACGTGCTAGCATGCTTACTGGGAACCCTGATTGAATCCAAAATTTCAATCAACCTTATTAAAAAGGTCCATGGTCAATTTTCATATGTGTGTGACCCATTTGATTTTACATCTAGCCAGCAGTAGATCCAGGTGTAAGTTGACTAAATTTGATTAGATTTCAATCTAACCGATTTAGGTCCAATCGAGCTAAACCTGAGTTCAACAATTAGAATCCTTTCTAATTGATGATCAAATTAAACTCTTTAATTCAATCAAATCTACAAATCAGGATTGACATCTAGCAATGTATCATAACTATCTAGAAGATATGAAATTTGATGAAAATATCAAATATACCCTTCAGTGGCAAATTATCGTGCAATTCAATCCTTCGATCATCCCTACACCCCTGACTATATTCATGAGTATGAAATTATGTCAAACTCAAATACATATTCATATCAATTCTTAATTAACCAATGATGACTTTGATGATGAACTATTAGAAACTCTTTCTAATCTCCTTCCTGCTTTTGGCCAAAAGATTTTTTCTGAGTCATCTAGAAATGAGAATACACAAGATGCGATCTCCTCTTACTAGGAGTGATCGATTCTATGTTGACCTACTCATAACTTTCATACACACTCCACCATATCCAGAACACCCCGTATATACCTTAATGCTATACCTGGGTATGAACCAAAAATATAGGTTCATGTGCACAAGGTTCCATGATGATCTCAGGTCTAAGGATTACTTACACAACTCCCACTTAGAGAACTATCTTTGACATGCAAGTAAGGCTTCCATAAGATGTTCTCTTTCATCAAGTCAATTCAGTGAACTCATTTTCAAATGAGCACCCACATCCTTGTATTAGTATCCCATACACAAGTGGCTAGTGAGATCTGCCACTCTCTCCATCAAGCATACATAGGATGTGCCAGTCTATCCGAAATATTGATCCCTGACTCAATGCTCCTACGATCAAAAATATTTAAGATTAAGATTTTAAGATTTTAGGTCTCACTAGCATGACCCATTCATGTCTCTTATTGGTGCAAAATTCCACCGATGTCGGAGAAGCTGGAGTCGAGGGGATCGCGACCGCCGTCGGGACCTGCAAGGAAAGTCTAAACCAGAGTTGGGGGAGCTCCGGCAAGACCCTCCGATGCTCAAGTCAGTACTCTGCTTCAATAGAAATGGAGTACTCGAATAGAATTTTAGCAAAATTTCGAGATAGAGTTTAGAGCTTAGAGGAGAACGTATCTGGGGGGGTCTCTTTTATAGATAGAAAAGTGTAACCGATTGACAGCGACGTCCGTAACTGCCTGGTAGTGGACCGTTCGGGGCCACATGAAGTTTGTTACGGAGAGTGGTGGTGTCCATTGTCGTGACTTGTCGGAGAGTGATGGGGCCACGTGGAGTCTGTTATAGAGAGTGGAGTGGTGTCCGTGGTCGCGACTTACCGAAGAGTTCAGGTCGAATAGCTGAAGCTCGGTTGGGATGTCTGGTGGAGCGGAATATCTCTCTGCCTCAGCAATTTAAGAGAAGCTTGGATGTTTTCGAGGTTGCTGATGGGTTGATTGTGGTTGGGTGCTGTTGGTGCTGCAGACGGAAGTCATCTGCTGTAAAAGTTCGGACGGAGTCTGGCTCTTGTAGGAATCCGAAAGAAGGCCGCTTACTGTAGAAGCTCGGATGGAGACTGGTTGCTGTAGAAGTCCGGATGGAGACCACTTATTGTAGAAGCTCGGATGGAGACCGGTTGCCGTGGAAATCTGGATGGAGACCGCTTATTATAGAAGCTCGGATGATGTTTGCTTGCAATAGAAGTTCGGAGTAGATCGCTTACTATAGAAGCTCGGATGGAGTCTGCTTGCCATAGAAGTTTGAAGTAGAAATCCGACTGTTGGAGCCCGTCCGTTGTAAAAGTTTGTCTAGAATCCATCCGCTGCAGAAGTTCGGATAGAGTCCAGTTCTTGTAGGAGCTCGGATGAAATTCAAAAAGTGGTCGACCACCGTAGAAACTTGAATGGAGTCTGGTTACTATAGAAGTCCTGCTGCTGGAGTAGCTCGAACATTGATGAAGTTCGGAAGAAGCTCGGAGTGAAGTCGATCGTGATAGGAGAAAGTCTAGAAGAGATTCAGAGAGTAGTCGATCATTGTAGAAAATCGGCTGATAATGAAGCCCAGAGAGTATTTGAAGCAGTCCGATAGATGACTGAAGGAGCTCATTATCGAAGAAGTTCGGAGGGTACGATAGGAGTTCATCCATTGGAGGAATCTGGAGGACACCGTGGAAGGTCGACTGCTGGAGGAGTCCGGATGGTACTGTGGAAGCTCAGACAATCGGGGGAGATCAGAAAGACGCCGCACAAGGTCAGAAGCCGGAAGAGTCCTGGGAGGGTTGGCCTCTTACGAACTTCGGCTGGGGTTATTTTATACCCAACACCAGTCTCCCTACTTTCGAGTTCGAGTTTTGAATGAAGGAAGTACAAAAAAAATTTCACAGCCAAAGTTGCCCTCCTTGATTTTCGTACTCAGTTGTTTCCAGATATTTTGGCGTTTGGCGTGCCGGTGCTGGAGTCTTTTCAAATTGAGGCAACCCGAAAAGATTTTTTCAAAATTCTTGCTGGAGCATTGCTCTAGGTACGATGAAATAATGATTCTGTCAGTTGTCAGCCGTCAGCCACGATGAGTGGGACACGCGACAGTTGTAGATCAGCCAAAGGAGATCTGCAATCATTATTGCGCCGGACCCTGTTGTCTATTTAAACCCACCCCCCTCCTTCAGGGGTTTCACTTTGTCTGAGTTTTTTCTTTGTTCTCTTCTTCTTCTCCGAGAGCTTCATCCTCCTCCAACATCCCTCTCGACCTTAGGTGTCCTTCAGGTCGTCCTCCATCGCCCTCGCTGCCCTTCTGCATCTCTTGGACCAGCCTAGGTTAGTTACAAAACCCTTCTTTTTCTTGTTGTTCTTTCATTTTTCCTCCTTTGCATTCCGCCCATTCGGTTTTTTCGCGAGTGCCTTGTTTCTTATTTTTCTCAATTTTTTTGAGATTTTTTTTTGGGATTTTCACTTGATTCAAAATATCCTCCAACACTTCCTCCTCTAGCAGTTCTAGAAGTTCGTCCATTCCAGCCCCCCAAAATCCTAGTTCTGTAGATGGACCTCATCCGGTCTTTGTACCAGACACCATTCCTAGCTCTCTCACTTCGGATGAACTCTCGCTGATTAGGATTCAGTACGAGATTCCTCCAGAGTACGAGCTTGAGCTTCCCGGGCCAACTGACTGGGCTAGTGTCCCTCCCCCGGCCGCTTCTGCTTATACCAGGAAGCTTTTCGCATCGGGCTTCGACTTTCACTTCCACCTTTTCTTGTTGCTCTTTTTCATCTTTTAAATATTTCTCTAATTTTTATAGCACCGAACTCCTTTAGATTTCTGATAGGATTTCTTTCCCTCTGTCGTTTAGCTGAAGTCCGACCAACTTTTTTCTTGTTTAGGAATTTCTATACCTTCAAGCATCATCTTTCGGCGAAGGACTGGTGGTACTTCTCCCCCCAGTTTGGTAGAAAGAGGTTGCTGAAAGGTGCCCCCTTTTCTATCCACAACTGGAAGGAGAGGTACTTCCACATCTGATGCCCGACCCTGATGCTAGGGTTGCCCCCCTAGGGCTCCCTGAGGGACTCCATCTGCCGGGCTTCTAGCCTGGGAAGGGATGACCTTGAAGCCTCCAATAAACTTAAAGCTTATCCAGCTCTTCTCCTCTCTGATCTTCTGAAGGAGCAACTCTTATTTAATGTCGGCCTGAGCCCTCTCAACCCTGTCGGTATATATTTTTTTTTCTCAAGTCATTCGCTACTTCCTCTTTTCTCTTACTCCATTTTTAAGTTGTGCCGATCTTTTTTCATTGCAGATATGGATGTGGATGCAGCTCAGATACTAGCCAAGGGTATCAAGGCCCACAAGAGGAAAAGCATCGCAACTTCGAGGTCAGCGAAGAGGGCTAGGGTAGAAGAGACAAGCTCGGTCGTGTCCACCTATGCGGCCATTGCCGTTGATGCCCCCTCCGACGTCGAGCCCGCAGTCCCTCGAGCTTCTTCAAGAAGCCCTCCGACCAAGCTTTTTGCTCTAGAGTCTCATCCCGAGGAGGTACCGGGGGCCGAAAGGAGGAGAAGGAAGAAGACGTTGGCCCGCAAGATCCACAGCAGCAGGGCTGCCATTGACGGAGCCAATGGCTTCGAAGAGGATTCGGGGGAGAATCCCTTCAACAATAGGGATTTAATAAAAAGATTGATCAATGGGTGCATCTACCCGAGGTCGTCCACAGGATCGTCCATGCCGATCCTGAATAGCGAGTTTGGGACTCTCTGGGGTCCTTTCTTGAGATAGGCCGATTTACTTTTTTCTTCCTTTCACTTCTTTACTTAGCTTATTCCTTAACTTTCATATTGACTTTCTGGCCGTTCTTGCAGATTGGACACCAGCTCATCACCAACATCGAGGCGATGAATAATGCCAAGAAGGAAGCAGCCCAGGCGGAGGAAGGTCGCCAGGCTGAAGCTGCCCATCTCAAGGAGAAGGTTGTCGAAGTCGCGAGCCTCCAAGAGGCACTTCAGAAGGAGGAACAAACCTCGACAGATCTGAAGGCCACCTTGGAAGAGGAAAGCAAGAAGGTAGAGGCTGAGGTCTCCAAGCTGAAGGAGCAGATCCCGACCCTAGTCTCGGAGGCACGGACCCAAGCAGTAGAGGAGTTCAAGACCTCCTTCGAGATGAGGGATCTGAATGTCCAGTTCAGCCAGGCTGCATTCATCAAAGGCTTCGAGCTTTGCCTGGAGAAGGTGGTCGAAAAGTTTCTCGAACTTGACCTCAGCTTCCTGGATGAAGCATCCGACGATGAAGCCAGACCTTTCGAAGCTGCTACCGGCCTCCCTCCAGCCGGGACCTCTTCGACTGCCGCAACTGCCGTGACCGACCTTCCGAGGGCACCGAGCTCCTCCACTTCTGCTCCAGAGATCCGAAACCTCTAATTTTATACTTTTTCTTTGTTATAATTTTTTCTCTTTCTCTTGTACTTAAGAATTATTCAATCATTGAAATCGGATTTCTCTTTACAGAGAGCTCCTTTCTCTTCTTCTTTTTTTCTTTTTTGTAATGATTTGCACTGTGATGCTCTTGTTTCCTGACAGCAGTGTCCTGCCAAAGCTCTTCTCCTACTGCAGGGGATTCCTCTCAGGTCCATGATCCAGGATCTGAGAAGAAAAGTTTGTCACCTAACGAAGAAATCAAAGAAGATGGATGACAAACTTCATAGGCTGAGGAAGAGCCATTCAGAAGCCACCGTGGAGGTTACTCGTCTTCGGGACCTCCATAAAAAGGGCTTCATGGACTACACCCGAAAGAAGGCCGACTTCGTGAAGGAGCTCGAGGAACTCTAGAAATGCACCAGCGATCGATCTTGGACTCAGGCTTCCAAGATCAGCTCCCTCGAGGTCGAGCTGGCGGCTGCCCGGGAGAAGATCGGCCAATTGGAAGGGAGCTCATCCTGGCTTACAACTCAGGCTGATCACGACTGGGACTGGTTGAAGAAATTTTTCGACCTCCAAAAGCAGCTACAGGATGTCGAGATGAATTACAATGCCTACCGAGTCGGCTGGTGCGGGCAAATAGATGACTACAGAAGGAGGCTCAAGACGGTGACCGACGAGGTTGCTCACCTTCAGAAGTAGTTGTCCGAAAGAGCCCAGGTCATTTTGGTTCAAGGCTCCGACGAGCTCCGATCCTTGAGGGGGACCATGGAAGAATTGTCCGTGGCCCTTGAGAAGCAGAAGGCTAAACTGTAGCGGCTAAAAATTCAGCCAGCTTATGAGCAGCAAGCGGCCAAGGATGCAGAAGCGAAGTCCGAAGTTCTGAGAAAGAGGCTTCGAGAATCGAAGGGCGAAAGCCAGCAGTTTCACCAAATGTATCGGGAGATGCTGTTAAGAAAGAAGAAACTGGAAGAAGAAGTTGAGAACTTAAAACAATCCCTGATAATGGCTGGAACCGAGAGTTCAAAGTCAGAAGAAGCTGAGCTTCCTTAGAGCTTCTTTTATCTTTTGTTCCATGTATTCTTTTCTTTGCTTGTTGTTTCTTTTTTTTTTGGCCTTCAAAGGCTTTTGTAATGTATTCTTTACTAATGAAATGAAATAGAATTTTCTCATTATCTTCTCTATTCTTGCTCTGAGTTGTCATTTACCGAACTTCTCTTATCTTTTGTCTTGTTTGATGTCGATGTTGTTTGAAGGTTCATGGTCATCGCCGTGTTGATTCATCCTTTTTGTTCATGATCGAAGGTCTTTTCGAGGCTATTTGAGTTTGACACTTTCTCCTGGTGTTCGAGCTTGAGGCCCGAACTTTTTGTTACTTTGAGGAAGTCTATTTTTTTCTGCTAGTATTAGGTTCCCCCTTAGAGACTGAGGATTTTTGACAAGAGTTTTCTTCCTCATTGAGATGAGGTCCCTCGTGTCTTAGATGTAGTTCGTTTCTTCCTTATCTCTGGCGTAGCTCATCACTTTCCTCCTTTTTTCCCCTCCTTTTTTTTATGTTTGGGTGAGGATTTTTCCTCCGCTCCCAACGGGGTTGTAGGGGTGTAGAGGAGCCATTGAGGAGGCTTTTCCCCTCATCTGATCTTGAACGACCAGGTCTTCGTTTGTATCAAGATGAGGTTCTCCTCCTATTTCTGACACAGTCAATTTCAGCTCATATTAGGATGAGATTTTTCTTTTGTTCCTAACAAGACTGTGGGGGTGCATAAGGGCCGTCGTGAGGGCCTCTCCCCCCATCCGGTCTCTTAATAACTGAGTCTTCGACTTTGCTCATGTTAGGATAAGGTTCTCCTCCTGTTCCTAACATGGCTATGGGGGCACATAAGGGCCATTGCGAGGGCCTCTCCCCCCATCCGATCTCTTAATAATCGGGCCTTCGATTTTGCTCATGTTAGGACGAGATTCTCCTCCTGTTCCTAACATGGCTGTGGGGGCACATAAGGGCAGTTGCGAGGGCCTCTCCCTCCATCCGATCTCTAAATAACTGGGCCTTCAACTTTGCTCATGTTAGGAAGAGGTTCTCCTCCTGTTCCTAACATGACTGTGGGGGTGCATAAGGGCCGTTGCGAGGGCCTCTCCCCCCATCCGATCTCTAAATAATCGGGCCTTCGACTTTGTTCATGTTAGGACGTAGTTTTTCTCTTGTTCCTAACATGGCTGTGGGGGCACATAAGGGCCGTTGTGAGGGCCTCTCCCTCCATTCGATCTCTTAATAACCGGGCCTTCGACTTTGTTCATGTTAGGATGAGGTTCTCCTCCTATTCCTAACACATTTAATTTCGATTGTCTGAAGGAGCTACTTCCTGTCGTAATAAGCTCATGCCAAAAGAAAAGATATGTGAATATGAAACTTTTATTTAAGGTAAAGTTATCAGTTATACATTCGTAGATTTTTTGAATTCCATGATCACGAAAGGTCCGCTCCTCCGAGCTCTTTTACATAGTATGTTCCGGACCGGACTACCTCCTTGACTTCATACGGGCCTTCCCAGTTCGGGGTAAGTTTTCCTTGGTTCTGAGGTTGTGAAACAGTGGCTCACCGAAGTACTAAGTCCCCCACCCTAAAGGCTTTGCTCTTGATCCGGGAGTTGTAGTAGCGGGCTGCTTTCTGCTTGTAAGCTACCATCCGAACTTGAGCTGTCTCCCACTTTTTTTTTAACAAGTCGAGGTTGGCCTTAAGATCCTGTGAGTTGCGCTGCTCGTCGAATGCCACGACTCGCACTGACGGAAGCTTGAGTTCAATTGGGATAACGGCTTCTGTTTCGAAGGCTAAGGCAAAGGGGGTCTCCCCCGTGGGCAGTTTTTGGGTAGTTCGGTATGCCCATAACACATGACAAAGTTTGTCTGTCCAAGTTTCTTTTATTTTTTCAAGTCTCATCTTGATTCCTTGCAACAGAGTCCTGTTAGTCACCTCAGCTTCGTCGTTTGCCTGTGGATGGGCTACTGACGTGAAGTTATGGGAGATGTTTAAGTCCTCACAAAATTCAGCAAACCTTGCTCTAGCAAATTATCGCCCATTATCAGTAATGAGAGTTCTGGATAAGCCAAACCTACAAACAATTGACTTCCAGATAAAGTCCTGCACTTTAGCTTCTGTGATTTTTGCCAAAGGCTCGGCTTCGACCCACTTGGTGAAGTAGTCAATTACCACCCGGAGAAACTTTCGCTGCTCGGATGCCATGGGAAAAGGTCCAAGGATATCCATCCTCCATTGTGCAAACGGCCATGGGGCACTCAAGGGTGTAAGTTTGGAGGCAGGCTGTCTTTGGATATTTGTATATCTCTGACACCGATCACACTTTCTGACATATTCAATGGAGTCGTGGTACATTGTAGGCCAGTAATAACCTTGTCGGAGTAGTTTGTGGGATAAAGATCTGGCCCCTAGGTGACTTCCGTAGATTCCTTCATGTACCTCCCACAAGGCAAAGTCGGCTTCAGAAGATCGGAGATATTTCAGGAGGGGCAAAGAGTATGACCTCTTGTACAGCTTGCTCTCATAAAGGATATATCAGAAGGCCTGGTTTCTAAGCTTCCGAGCTTCTTTTGCATCATGAGGAAGAACCCCATCTTTGAGGTATGCAACCGGTGGGTCAATCCAGCTGAGTTCATGGCTGATCTCTATTACAAGCTGTGGTTCTTCTGTACTTGGACACTTCAGAACTTCGAAGAAGACTTCCTTAGGTAGTTCAGCTGGAGCCAGTGTAGCCAACTTGGAGAGAAGGTCAGCCCTGGTATTTTCTGCTCTTGGAATATGCTTGATGTCAAAGTTGCCAAAGGCAGGGATGATCTCTTTTACCTTTTTGAGATACTTGACCATACTGTCCTCCCGAGCTTCATAGTTTCCACTGACTTATCCCACCACCAATTGGGAGTCACTGTAGACTTGGAGCCGATCTACCTCTAATTCTTTGGCGATCTTTAGTTTTGCAATCAGAGCTTCATATTCTACTTCGTTATTTGTCGCAAGAAATTCGAAGCGCAGCGCGTACTCTGCAATAATTCCTTCCGGATTGACCAAGATCAGGCCCGTGCCTGTGCCTGATATGTTGAAGGAACCATCCACATAGAGGGCCCAAAAACCATCAGGGAGATCTGTTCTTTCCTCAGGGGAGTTCGGCTGGAGCCCAGGGTTGTCAGCTTCACCTCGTTCAAGTTCGGCTTCTTCTGGGATAGTGCATTCCACTATGAAGTCTGCTAATTTCTGAGCTTTTATCATCGGTCGAAGTCGATAGTTAATGTCAAATTTTATGAGCTCGACTGCCCATTTTGCTATCCTTTCAGAAGCATCTGCTCGATGCAGAACTACCTTAATCGGCTAGTCGATGAGCAGTGTTATGGTGTGCCCTTGAAAGTAAGGTCGGAGCCTTCGGGCTCCAATCAACAGGACATAAGTTAGTTTCTCTAATTTAGTGTACCTGGTTTCGACGTCTCTCAATACTCGACTTATGTAGTAGATCGACCGTTGAATCTTTGCTTCTTCCTTAACCAGAACTGCTACGAGAGCCACGGGGGACACCACCAGGTACAGGAACAACTCCTCTCCAGGTTCAGGCTTTGCCAATAGCGGAGGTGAGCCAAGGTGGTTCTTCAATTCTTCAAATGCTTGCCGACATTCAGTGGTCCAATAGAAGTTCTTCGGCTGCTTGAGAGTCTGAAAGAAAGGTAGGCACCATTCGGCCGACCATGAGACGAAGCGATTCAAAGCTGCTACTCTCCCAGTAAGGCACTGAACTTCCTTTATTGACTTCAGGGCGGTCATTTCCTGGATGGCACGAATCTTTTTTGGATTTGCTTCGATCTCGCACCCCGATACCATAAAGCCCAAGAATTTCTCTGAGGTTACTCCAAAAGCACACTTGGTTGGGTTCAGCTTCATCTTGTATTTTCGGAGGGCACTGAAGGTCTCCTAAAGGTCGGTGATGTGGTTCATTGAGGATTTATTTTTTACGAGCATGTCGTCCACGTAGACCTCCATGTTGCGGCCGATCTACTCTTTGAAGATCTTGTTCACCAATCGTTGATAGGTCGCCCCTGCATTTTTGAGGCCAAAAGACATGACCCTGTAACAGAAAAGACCACGGTCAGTGATAAAAATAGTTTTTTCTTCATCTTCTGGTGCCATCTTGATTTGATTGTAGCTGAAAAATGCATCCATGAAAGTGAGAAGCTCGTGGCCCGAGGTTGCATCTACTAATTGGTCAATTATGGACAGAGGGTAACTATCCTTCGGGCAGGCTTTGTTCAGCTTTTTGAAGTCTATACACATTCTCCACTTGCCGTTCGCCTTCTTGATGAGAACGACATTGGAGACTTAGTTCGGATAGTTGACTTCTCTGATGAACCCGACTTTCAGGAGTTTATCAACTTCCTCAGCTATTGCCTTCTGCCTTTTCGGTGCATGACCTCGAATTTTTTCTTTCATCGATCGATATTTGGGATCAACAGCTAGACGGTGTTCCATGACTTCCGCATCAATTCTCGACATGTCCACTAGAATCCAAGCGAAAACATCCGCATTCTTTTGTAGAAAATTGATGAGCTGTGTCCGTACCTCTTCTTCCAGGTTGGAGCCGATCTTCACCATGTGCTCTTCATTCCCATCGTTCAAAAGAATTGAGACAAGATCTTCAATCGGCTCACCCCATTCTTCAGCAAGGTCGTCGCGGGTGTCTAATCCATCAATCGAATAGAGATCAGACTGACCATTTCTTTGTAAGGCTATGTTAAAGCAGTGTCTTACCAGGACTTGATCTCCTCTGACCTCTCCGACCCCTTGGCTTGTTGGAAATTTCAATTTTAAATGGTAGGTCGATACCACGCTCGGAGGGCGTTGAGGTCAGGTTGGCCAAGTATTACATTGTAGGCAGACGGCGCCCTCACTACCAGGAAATCCACTTGCGCTCTAGATTGTTTTGGGCATCGACCTGCAACTACGGTCAAAGTTATTACTCCTTCCACTGGCACAGCATCGCCAGTGAACCCTACCAACGGGGAGCTTATCGGTCCTAATCGATCATCCAAAATGGATATTTTTGAGAATGCATCGTAAAACAAAATATCGACTGAGCTTCCACTATCAACAAGAATGCGGCGTACATCATAGTCAGCAATATTTAAAGAAACTACAACCGCATCATTATGGGAGAATTGAATCTCCTTGGCATCTTCTTCAGTAAAGGTTATAGATTCTTCTGTCCTCTACCGCTTGGGCGGTTCGATCGATCCACTGACTGCTCCATGTCGGGGTCCTTCGGAGATGGTGTTGATGATCCCAATTGGAGGTCGATCTTCAGGCTGTTCTTCCCTCCTTGATGGCTCTGGTTGTGGTAGGTCTCTCGACCGATCTTTCCTATCTTCAGGCCGGTGTCGGATGAATCTATTGAGCCGACCTTGTCTGATGAGCTCCTCGATCTCATCTCGAAGCTAAATACAATCCTCTGTGTCATGGCCATGGTCACGATGATAGAGGCAAAACTTGTTAAGGTTGCACTTTCTGAGGTGTATGCGCATCCTTTCTGACCTTGGCAGCTGCTCCCTGATCTCCATCAGCACTTGAGTTTTTGGAGCATTGAGAAGGGCGTAGCTGTGGAATCTTCCTGGGGGAGAGCTTCGCCAAACTCTGCGGTTCGGGCTTCTCTGCCTACGAGCTCAGGAGGGAGTTCGGACACGCTTGTGTCCGGGGGGAGTTCGAGAACGTGGCCGAGCCTCACTCGGCCCTTTTTCAGCTACGGACTTGCTGGAGTCACCCGCCTGTCGCTCCTTCACGGCCTCCTCATCCTTCAGCTTGAAGGCTTCTTCTGCTCGGGCATATTCTTCAGCCCGAGCCAGCAAATCAGTGAAGTCCTTGGGATATTTCTTTTCCAGAGAAAATAGAAGATCGTTCTTTTGAAGACTGCTCTTCAGGGCGGCCATTGCAACTGATTGATCTAAGTTCCAGACCTCCAATGTGGAGGTGTTAAAATGGTTGACATAAGTTCGGATGGATTCTCTCTCCTTTTGCTTGATGTTGATGAGGGACTCCGAACCTCTTCGGAGACGCCGACTGCTAATGAAATTAGCCGCAAACTGATGGCTCATTTGATCAAAGGAGAAGATAGTACCTGACTTCAGTGTCGAGTATAAATTTCTTGCTGCTCCCTTCAAGGTAGATGGGAAAGATCAGCACAGGATGGCATCTAGCGCGCCATGGAGCAGCATCATTATCTGGAAGGCCTCCAGGTGGTCAATCGGATCCGAGGTCCCGTCATAGCTCTCAAATTGGGGGAGCTTGAAGTTCGACGAGATCGGTTCCTGCATAATCATTTGAGAAAAAGAAGGATCAATACAGATATCCTCACCATAAGCAGGGGGAGCATGGTGGAGCTCTTCGATCTGTCGGTTCATCTCTTGAAACCTTTGATCCAGGAGATCCTCTCAACTACGAGTCTTGAGGGTCTTCTGGCAGAATGGAGGTAGGGACTCTCCGGGGGTGGAATCATGATCAGACAGAGGGCTCTCCACCCTCTGCTTCCCCTTTCTGGAGAACACAAGGCGACTGGCCCAAGTGGGCCACCCGATTGCTGGATTCTGAAACTCCGACGATGCTCTTTCCAGCCGCACAGATGCCTGCGGCTGCTACTGCTGCTGCTACATGGCCTGCACCACTTCGGTGAGGCCCCTGACTTACTGAACCAGCAGGTCGAACTGCTCCATGCCGACTGTCATTGTCGGAGGAGGAGGAGCCTGAGAAATTGGAGACGAGGTCGGAGCTTGCAGATCTCGCTGAGATCTGACCATGGAGGCCGTAGATCACCTGGTGGATGCCTTTCAGAGAGGCATCAGGTTGGGATCTGATCGGAGAAATAGAAGAAGATGTCGAAGAAGATGACCGGAGACAGTCCCGTTGAGTACTCCTTTAAGAACAAGGGTCCTGCGAAGACACAGGCCCCCCTTCCTCTAGCACCAATTCTGTTGGTGCAAAATTTTGCCAATACCAGAGAAGCTGGTGTCAAGGGGATCGCGATCACCACCGAGACCTGCAAGTCTAAACCGGAGTTGGGGGTACTCCGGCAAGACCCTCCGATGCTCAAGTTAGTACTCTACTTCAACAGAAATGGAGTACTTGAATGGAATTTTAGCAGAGTTTTGAGATAGAGTTTAGAGCTTAGAGGAGAACGTATCTGGGGGGGGTCTCTTTTATAGATGGGAGAGCGTAATCGATTGATAGCGACGTCCGTAACTGCCTGGTAGTGGGCCATTCGGGGCCACGTGGAGTTTGTTACGGAGAGTGGTGGTGTCTGTTGTCATGACTTATCAGAGAGTGGTGGGGCCACGTGGAGTCTGTTAGAGAGAGTGAAGTAGTGTCCGTTGTCGCGACTTGCCAGAGAGTTTGGGCCGGATGGTTGAAGCTCGGTTGGGACGTCTGGTGGAGCGAAATATCTCTCTGCCTCAGTAATTTAAGAGAAGCTCGAATATTTTCGAGGTTGCTGACGGGTTGACTGTGGTTGGATGCTGTTGGTGCTGCAGATGGAAGTCATCTGCTGTAGAAGTTCGGACGGAGTCCTGCTCTTGTAGGAGTCCAAAAGAAGGCCACTTACTGTAGAAGCTCGGATGGAGATCGGTTGCCGTAGAAGCCCAGATGGAGACTGCTTATTGTAGAAGCTCGGATGGAGACCGGTTGCCGTGGAAGCCTGGATGGAGATCGCTTATTATAGAAGCTCGGATGAAGTCTGCTTGCAATAGAAGTTTGGAGTAGACCGCTTACTATAGAAGCTCGGATGGAGTCTGCTTGCAATAGAAGTTCGGAGTAGAAATCTGACTGCTGGAGCCCATCCGTTGTAAAAGTTTGTCTAGAATCCATCTGCTGCAGAAGATCGGATGGAGTCTGATTCTTGTAGGAGCTCGAATGAAATTTGGAAGGCAGTTGACCACCGTAGAAACTTGGATGGAGTCTGGTTACAGTAGAAGTCGAGCATACATAGGATGTGCCAGTCTATCCGAAATATTGATCCCCGACTCAATACTCCTACGATCAAAAATATTTAAGATTAAGATTTTAAGATTTTAGGTCTCACTAGCATGACCCATTCATGTCTCCTAAAATTATTATCCTAATCTTTGGCTTTCATCATAATCTTAGATATAATAAGATGCAGCTAAAATGATGAATCAATGTCTCATTTCATTATCAAATAATAAATATCATTACATGAGTTTGAAAAATTATAAAAAAGAGTCGCATCGCAACACACTTGTGATTGGCTTTAGGGCACTCCTCTTTCAATCTCCCACTTGCACTAAAGCCAATCATCTTCATATTTCAATCCCATACAATCAAGATGGCGATCAAATAGCTGTTGGGGTATGGCCTTAGTGAATGGGTCAGCTATATTCTTCTTTGTGCCTACTCATTCAAGGATAACATCTTATCTCTCTATAATTTTTTGAATAAGATGGAAGTATCTGAGGATGTGCTTGGATCTTTGATGAGATCTAGGTTCCTTAGCTTGAATAACGTGTTAGATGTGTGCCCTAGATGCCAGATCAGCTAACACATTCCTGTACATATCTAAGGGTAAATTTATAATTTTGACTATAAATGAATAAAAGAGTTATTCTTCTATCACATTGTGTACATTGTGTCTATGATACATCCTTTGAGTTAGTAGAAATGTAAATTCATATTTTCAAGAGTTAAAAATTTAAGGCATGAATTTATATAACTAACTCATAAACAGCTCCTAACCATAGGATCATCACGAGGATGGTGATCGATCTGGAAGGTTGGTGTATGATCGCTTCCTTAAAGTAGATGTGTCTTGAGTCTATGGTGTGGAGACACCGAAGCAAAAGTATAGGAATTCATTGAGAATGAGAGTACTGAGCGTGACCACCTCGAGCAGTCATAAGGAAGTCTACCTTCTCGTCGATGACTAGCTCGATGCTGCAGTTGTGTGTCTAGTTCTTTGACCTGAGGTGCATCGACAGTTCACCTTGAGTGTGTTATAGTTTGCTACACTATAACTCAGTCTTCTAGCCATTCAAAACTCTGAGGTGTATGTTGGCTGTAGCATATTCATTGTAGGAACTAGGTCGCACCAAGATGGGATCTATCAATCTCGGTAGATGAGAAGAGTAGTCCTATGATAATTGAAAGATCGAGTCTTTAAGCCCATGGCCATGGTAGAGTGAAATAATGAAAAAGAGTTTTCCATTAAGATTTCACATCAGACTCGAATCGATCGACTAACTTATATGACTGATGTTGGGTTTGACGAGTTCACCTTAACCCTAATTCAGTCGGGACTCATGATAGAGGAACTCAATCACACAGGTAGCTGCACCGAGAGGTTCATCTTCAGTTCTGATTGGTTGCCACCACATACTACTAGGTGTCACTGGTGGATTTTAGAAGCAATTAGAATGATATTGATAATCGATCATTCTAATTGTCTGAATCAGAAGAGTTCTGATCCATCGAAAGGAATTTCGATGATGTCGATGATGAGATCACAACATGTCTCATTACCATACAGAATTGAATCTAATGGGTCACACAAACAAGGGTTGGATCTGGATGTCATCAATTGGGCTAACCCAATTGATTTGGATAAGATCCAATTAGGTTCAAGGAAATTGTGCTAGCACATGATTGAGCCTAACTTTCTCCTCGTGTTATCTTTTCTGTCTCTACTGAGCCAAATGTGATTTGACTCATCCAGAGAATCTTAAGAAGGTTTCTCTCAGACTAAATGAAGCTTGTCCAGCTCAAAAAGAATTTATCTTCATTCATGAGATAAATTTAAGACAACACCTGCTAATTCCTAGCACCTGCCAATTTCATTTTAGGACATCTGTCAAAAGTTGATATATGGCTCTTAAATTGAAGAGGACTCATTGAAGAATTTTTTTGGAGTGTCCACAAGTCAAGCCACATCAAATTGGGCACCATAAATAGATTATGGTGTGAGCCCAATTGGATTAAAGTGGGCGCCCCAAGTAGATAAGGATTGGAGAGTCTTGATCAACTTAAACTCTTGGGCGCCACCTCTATTTGTGCTTATCCAATGTTGGTGCCATCTTTTGGAGATAAGGTGGGGTTCTTATCTGATATGATCAGATGACATCACTCCACCAATCAAAATTTTTTCAAAATTTATTGGAATTTTTTGATTGGTTGAATGATGTGGCATTGCGCAGCATACAGGGTCTATATAAACCCTGCTGCGCTTAGGGTTTCGAGGTAGAAGTTTTTTTATGCACAAAACTCAATAGCTGCCACTCCCTCCCCTCTTATCCACATCCTCCCTACTCTCCTTCCTCCCCTCTTCATATCCAAAGAGTTGGACATCCATCTGGCAAAGATCCAAGGTGTGGTGACGCCTGGAACAGAAGGCTGCAGGACTTCTTCGACAGGCTGCTGCTCTAACTTCAGGAAGACTTTTGAAGATCTTCCTAATCAGATTTAGATCTGATTTTTAGAGCACAGATCCTCTGCTCTGGTGTCTTAGGATATATTTTTTTAGAGAGTCGTATACCATGACTTGCAAGCATGTAACCTCTCTTATTTGCCTCCATATTAAATCTCTTTAATATGAGATCTATGTACCGTGACTGAGATAAGACTAACATCCTTTTATATCTATCTCTATAGATCTTTATACCCAGTATATAGGATGCTTCATCCAAGTCTTTCATGAAAACTTATTCGATAGCCAAGTTTTGACCGATTGCATCACTGGGATATTATTTTCAATGAGCAGTATGTCATCGACATACATAATTAAGAAGACAACAGCACTCTTACTTGTCTTCTTATACACACATGGTTCATCCTTATTTTCGATAAAGCCAAACTCTTTGACTGTCATATCAAATCGAATGTTCCAGCTCCTCAAAGCCTACTTCAATCCAAAGATGGATTTTTTTAGCTTGTATACTTGATTTGCCCTTCCACTTGAGACAAATCCCACTGGCTGAGTCATATAGATCTCTTTCTCTAGATTACCATTGACGTCCATCTATCAGATCTCATAGTCGTAGTATGCCACTATAGCAAGTAAAATTTGGATGGACTTGAGCGTAGTCACTGGTGAGAAGGTTTCATCATAGTCAATTCCTTGCCTTTGTCTGAAATCCTTCGCCACCAACCTAGATTTGTATGTTTCTATTTGGCCATTTGCTCCAATCTTCTTCTTGAAGACCCACTTGCATCTTATTGGGGTTACACCCTCAGGCACATCAACCAAGGTCCACACTTGGTTGGTGTACATTGAGTCCATCTCATATTTCATGGCTTCTAGCCATCTGTCTGAGTCTCTACTCATGATAGCTTCCGAATAGGTTAGTGGATCATCATCCTAAATGATATTGATTGAATTATCATTTTCAATGACAAAACCAAATCTCAGAGGTGCTTGACATACTCTATCTGACCTTCGGAGAGGAGGTATGTATTGTGGATGTACCTCATCCTTGGATATTTCTGATTGAGGATCTTTTTGTGGTTCAATCATAGGTATTTTTGGATTGATTTGTAGATCCTAAACTTTCATAAGTTCAATATTCCTCCCACTACCTCCTTCTTGGACGAATTTATTTTTCAAAAAAATGGCGTGCCTACTAATAAATATCTTTTGTTCAATAGGATGGTAGAAGTAGTATCCATTAATTTTCTTAGAATATCCTACAAACCTATATTTGTCTGATCTAGTACTAAGCTTATGTCCAAAAATATTTTTGACATAAGTAGGACAGCCCCAAACCTTAAAATGTTTAAGATTAGGCTTCCTTCCCTTCTATATCTCATATGGAGTACTTGCAATAGACTTTGAAGGCATCCTATTTAAAATATATGCGACAGTATCTAAGGCATATCCCTGAAAAGATATTAAGAGATTAATGAAGTACATCATAGACTGCACCATATCTATTAAAGTGCGATTCCTCCTTTCTGCTATACTATTTAATTTGGGTGTATAAGGAGGGGTTCATTCAGAGAGAATACCTTTACTTTTAAGATGATCAAGAAATTCACTAAATAAGTATTCTCCTCCTCGATCAAATCGAAGAACCTTGATACTTTTCTCAGTTTGTTTCTCAATCATACTTTGATACTTCTTGAACTTATCAAAGGTTTCAGATTTATGTTTCATAAGATATATATTTTCGAATCTTGATAAATCATCTGTAAAGGTGATAAAATAAGAGTACCCTCTTCTGACCTGAGTTATCATCGGTCCACATACATCTGTATGTACTAGGGCTAACAACTCATTTGCCCTCTCTCCATATCTAGAAAATGGAGTCTTGGTTATTTTACCCATGAGACAAGATTCACAAGTTTCCAATAATTCATAATCATATGGATCAAAGAATTCTTCTTTATATAACTTGTTTATCCTTGACTCACTAATATGATCAAGACGGCAATACCAAAGATATGTGATATTCACATCTTCTCCCTTTCTTTTCATATTTTTTTCAATATAAAATATATTTTTGTTGAGTATAAGAATTAAAAGATTATTGTCAATATAACTATTACCATAAAATTTATTAGAAAAGAAAATGGAGCATCTATTTCCCATCAACCTTATTTCATAACCTTGTTTTAACAACAAAGATATAGAAATAATGTTTCTAATGACCTTTGGCATATAATAACAGTCTTTCAATTCTAAAGTTTTGTCCGAAGGCAAAACAAGCATACAGGTTCCCACAGCCTTTGCACTAATAGACTCTTCACTTGTGTCATAAAGCTTAAGGTCACATCTTTTCAAACCTTTGATATTCTGTAGTCACTGTAATGAATTACAAATATGCGATCCACAGGCGGTATCCAATACTCAAGTATAAGAGTCTGAGCCACTCAATGAAAAATAGATCTGTATCATATACATACCTTTTGGTGCTGTATTAGCAACCTGCTTCAATCTTATAAGATAATTCTTGCAATTATTCTTCCAATATCCAAATTTGCCACACAATGAACAGATAATAACCAAAGAGACATCTTTTGCCTTCTCATTATTACTGATTGATCTAGGATCAAAAATATCCAGAACATCAGAGTTCTTCTCTGATACAAACTTAATTTGTAAGTTCCTCAACCAATCCACATAGTTTGGATCAGTCAACATATTTTTATCTATGGTATTATGCAGTGAAAATAAAGAAGCAATAATACAGACTTAAATCTACATAAATAAAGAATAATAATATAAGCAGAGCACTCATGCTTGACATGAATAACTAGATGAGGTTTTTTAACTAGTTATATCTTCCACTATTTTATCGAATATCATAACCCTCTCCTATGGTAAACGAGAAATTCTAATCTGGTTCTTAATAGGGTTTAGACCCTAATCCCTCAATAAAGCTTTATGGATATCATAACAAATCTCAATGAGTTCAAAGGTAGAAAAACCTATCCAATTGCATCTTATGTAATTCTCAATATAAATCTTACCTCTAAAAATACTCATAGCCTTGTGGATATCACAACAAACTATAGTATTTTTAGTAGTTAAGTCAGATCCTTCATTTTCATACAGCCATATTAGAAAAATACTATCCTTGTGGATATCACAACAAGACAACATATCCAAAATATACCATAAAGTATATAAAATGCATCAAGACAAACCCATATCAATCCCCATAGCAAGTCTTGTGGATATCATAACAAATCTACTATGGTTTTTGATAGGATATTGACTAGGCATGAAGGAAGGCATATATAGTGTTTAAAACACTGAGCAACCTTCATTCAAGATTCAAACTAATCTAATTAGCCAGAAAAGTATTAAGATTGATGGCGGTCCTCCTATTACTTTTCTTAGACACCAATAAAAATTGGTCAGGCCAGAAAATGGAATCAATTAAATAACCACCACACTTGAAATACTTCTTAGACACCAATTGATTAATCGATTCAAGAAATAGGTCAGCTACTAGTTCACAATACTATGACGTAATATAATTTTTATGAGGACTTTAATGGTCTCATCTACATCCAAATTCAATCAATCATAATGATGCTCTATTATAGTTGTATCTTAACAATCATCATAACTAATCATAGCATCTAATCATATCTCTAAGATATGAAATCATAATCATACAATATGATTATAATATAGCATCTTATGCATATGAAGTACTTAATAACATGCATGAATATAAAAGACTGTTTTCACTGTTCTTCTTCTTGGGACATTACAGTAGCACCCTGACACGCCATAAGAGTACCTCATGGAATAGGAAGAGAGGATCTTTGAACCCTACTTGCTCTTATGACCGGATGGCTTGGTGATGAACCCCAATTAGAGTACTAAGTTACTAAAAAAGATTCTATACATACATCATGCATTTTATATTTAAAACATATCTCTAAGACATGCTAGGATTTGGATGTTCAATTGGGTTCAACCCTTGACCCAACTTGAACCAAACCAAAAATTCAAGCTTGATCATAATTAAGATAATAATTTAATCTTTGATTATATAAATCAAAATAGTCTCTGATATCACTGTTGGGTTTCAGTAGCATAGCGAGAGGGTTAGGTGTTTAAAATTTTCATTCAAAACACCTATGCACTGAAAACCTTAATACCTAAAAATCCTTGACTAAATCAATCAAAGTACAATAAATGTAAACTGTTGGGTATGAAATACCCACAGCCGGAACCCTCAGCGGAATCAACTACGGAATGGCTTCGCCCGGACTCCTACGGGAGCCGGGCTCCGCCTCCGACATCAGCTGCAGAACGGCTCCGCCCGGACTCCTACGGGAGCCGAGCTCCGCCTCCGACATCAGCTGCAGAACGGCTCCGCCCGGACTCCTACGGGAGCCGGGCTCCGCCTCCGACATCGGCTACAGAACGGCTCCGCCCGGACTCCTACGGGAGCCGGGCTCCGCCTCCGACATCAGCTGCAGAACGGCTCCGCCCAGACTCCTATGGGAGCCGGGCTCCGCCTCCGACATCAGCTGCAGAATGGCTCCGCCCGGACTCCTACGGGAGCTGGGCTCCGCCTCCGACATCAGCTGCAGAACGGCTCCGCCCGGACTCCTACGGGAGCCAGGCTCCGCCTCCGACATCAGCTACAGAACGGCTCTGCCCGGACTCCTACGGGAGCCGGGCTCCGCCTCGGTATCAATTGCTGGTAAGCTCCATCCGGACTCCCACGGGAGCCGGACTTCACCTTTAACTTTGATTGCAGAGGACTCCGCCCGGACTCCTACGGGAGTCGGACTCCGCCAGCAGCTTCAGCTCCGAGAGGGTTCCGCCCGGACTCCCGCGGAAGTCGGGCTCCACCCACGACCCCAACCGACAGGAGGACCCCTCCCGGACCTCTACAGAGGCCAGACTCCGGCCGCGGCCAAGCTTCAATCAACAGGTCCGCGCCCCTTGGCAGGTCATAATAACAACCATGATCCTGTTCCACTTCTTGTAGCAGATTCCGCACGGCTCCATCACCCCCTGCAGCGGACCCATTACTCTCTGACAGGCTGTGTCCACGGCCATGATTCTGCTCCACTCCCTGCGGCAGGTGCTGCGCGACTCCACTACTCCCTGACAGCTAGCGGCAACGGACGTCGCTCCACTACCTGCAACTGGCTCTACGTAGCAGGCCGTAACAATAGCCACGTGTCTACTCCACTATCCTTCGCAATCAATTCCCCTGATCATGGGTGGCCCACTACCAGATGGTTACAAACGTCGCCATCAATCCGTTGCCCCCTCCGCCTATAAAAGGGGGACTCAGATACGTTATTCTCTAAGCTCATTTCTCATCTCAAAACTCTGTTAAATTCTCCGTTCGAGCACTCCATTCTTGTTGAGACAGAGAACTGACTTGAGCGTCGGAGGGTCTTGCCGGAGCAACCCCACCTCTGGTTTAGACTTCCTTTGCAGGTCCCGGCGGCGACCGCGGCTTCCCCGACTCCAGCTTCTCCGACGTAAGTGGATTTCTGCACCAACAGGATTGGTGCTAGAGGAAGGGGCTGTGTCTTCGCAGTACCCTTGTTCTTAAAGGAGCGCTCAATGGATCCACTTCCGGCCATCTTTTCCGACGCCCAATCCTCCTTCCCTCATCGGATGCCCTCTCATGAGGTCTCTGCACAACTACCTCCGGCTATGGTCGCCGATTAGGGGTGGCCGGATGACCGGTCTCTGCCGGATTCCGTCAACGTCATCTCGGGGGAATCCCGACGGGAGGTAATCAGCGCACCGACTGCATCCCCCAAGCGACAAAAAGTTGAAGAACCCATAACCTTCACTGAAGTGGACACCCAGGGAGTCCAATTCCCTCATAACGATGTGGTCGTAGTTTCCTTGAACATAGCAAATTATGACGTCCGTCGCATTCTCGTCGACAATGAGAGTTTGGCCGACATCCTGTTCTACAACATCTTTTCAAGAATGGCCACTCTTAGCGGTCGTCTGAGACCAATTTGCTCCCCCTTGATAGGGTTCACCAGTGACGCCGTTCCAACGGAGGAAATGATAGCTCTGACTGTGACCGCGGGCCAGTATCCGAAGCAGTCCAGAGCTTTGGTGAATTTCCTGGTGGTAAAGGCGCCATCCGCCTACAACGCAATCCTTGGCCGACCCGGCCTCAATGCCCTCAGAGCTGTTGTTTCAACCTATCATTTGAAATTGAAGTTCCCCACCAACCAGGGGATCGGAGAAGTCCGGGGAGACCAAGCTCTGGCCAGACATTGCTACAACATCGCCTTGCAAAGGAGCGATCAAGCGGACCTCTGTCCGGTCGATGGATTGGATGCTCGCGATGACCTCACTGAAGAGAGGGGCGGTCCTATCGAAGACCTAATACCAATCCCTTTGAATGATGGGAACACGGAGCATGTGGTGTTAATTGGCTCCAACCTGGGGGAGGAGGTGCGGACGCGTCTCATAGATTTCCTCCGAAGGAATGCGGACGTTTTCGCATGGGTCCCGACGGATATGCCGGGGATCGACACAGAAGTCATGGAACATCATCTGGCGGTCGACCCTAAACATTGGCCTACAAAAGAAAAAATCCGGAGTCATGCCCCAGAGAGGCAGAAGGCGATAGCCGAGGAAGTAGATAAGCTTCTCAAGGCCGAATTTATTAAGGAAGTCAATTATCCTGAGTGGATCTCCAATGTTGTTTTGGTCAAGAAAGCAAACGACAAGTGGAGGATGTGTATCGACTTCAAAAAGCTGAATAAGGCTTATCCAAAGGACAGCTATCCCCTTCCCAGAATCGACCAACTGGTGGACGCTACCTCAGGCCATGAACTCCTAACTTTTATAGACGCGTTCTCCAGCTATAACCAGATTAGGATGGCATCGGAAGATGAAGAAAAGACAGCTTTCATCACTAATCGTGGCCTTTACTGCTACAGGGTCATGCCGTTCGGCCTCAAGAACGCGGGCGCCACCTATCAACGACTGGTGAACAAAATCTTCAAAGAGCAGATCGGCCGAAACATGGAGGTTTACGTGGACGATATGCTTGTAAAAAGCAGGTCTTCCGGAGATCATGTCGCCGACCTCGAGGAAACTTTTGGTGCTCTTCGAAAGTATAAAATGAAGCTGAACCCAACTAAATGTGCTTTTGGGGTAACCTCAGGAAAGTTTCTGGGCTTCATGGTATCGGGGCGCGGGATTGAGACCAATCCGGAGAAAATTTGCACCATCCAAAATATGACCGCCCCAAGGTCGATCAAGGAGGTTCAGTGCCTCACGGGGAGGATTGCGGCTCTTAATCGTTTTGTCGCGAGGTCGGTCGAGCGATGTTTGTCCTTCTTTCAAACCCTCAAGCAGCCGAAGAACTTCTGTTGGACCTCTGAATGCCAACAGGCATTCGAAGAATTAAAAGGCTACCTTAGCTCACCCCCACTGCTGGCGAAGCCCGAACCTGGGGAAGAATTATTTTTGTACCTGGCAGTCTCTCCCACAGCCCTTGCAGCTGTCCTTGTCAAAGAAGAAATGAAAGTCCAGCGGTCGGTCTACTACATTAGCCGCACGCTAAGGGATGCCGAGACCAGGTATACTAAATTAGAAAAACTGACCTAC
Organism: Elaeis guineensis; assembly: GCF_000442705.2. NCBI lineage: Eukaryota > Viridiplantae > Streptophyta > Magnoliopsida > Arecales > Arecaceae > Elaeis > Elaeis guineensis. The sequence continues at coordinate 56,811,534 of NC_025997.2, forward strand.
GCCTTATTGATTGCAGCTCGGAGACTCCGAGCTTACTTTCAAGGGCACACGGTGACGCTACTCATCGATCAGCCGATCAAGGCGGTTTTACACCGAGCTGATACCTCTGGGAGAATGGCGAAATGGGCAATCGAGCTCACAGAATTCGACATCAACTACAAGCCTAGACCAGCAATCAAAGCCCAAATATTGGCAGATTTCATAGTAGAGTGCACCATCCTCGAGGAGGCCGAACCTGAGCAAAGCAAAGTTGACAACCTGAAGACTCAACCGAACTCCCCCAACGAAGAAGCCAGTCCCTCCGATTGCTTTTGGGCCCTCTATGTGGACGGATCTTCCAACATGGCTGGCGCGGGTGCAGGCCTGATCTTGCTCAGCCCGGAGGGAGTCATCGCAGAGTACGCTCTGCGTTTTGAGTTCCCTGCAACAAACAATGGAGCAGAATATGAAGCTCTGATTGCAGGATTAAGGGTCGCCAAAGAGCTTGGAATAGGTCAACTCCGGGTGCACAGCGACTCCCAACTTGTGGTGGGGCAAGTCAGCGGGAGCTATGAAGCACGGGAGGACAGCATGGCCAAATATCTTGAGAAAGTGAAGGAGTTCTCCCCTACCTTTAGCAGTTTTGACATCAGGCAGATTCCAAGGTCGGAGAATACCAGAGCCGATCTTCTCTCTAAACTGGCGACATCGGCTCCAGCCGAATTGCCCAAAGGCGTCCTCTTTGAAGTTCTAAAACATCCGAGTACGGAGGAACCGCGGCCCGTAATGGAGATCGACCACGAGCCCAGCTGGGTCGACCCACTAATAACCTATCTTAGGGATGGAATTCTCCCTCAGGATGCGAAAGAAGCCCGAAAACTCCAAAATCAAGCCTCCCGGTACATCCTTTATGAGGGCAAATTATACAAAAGATCATACTCCTTGCCCCTCTTAAGGTGTCTCCGGCCCTCAGAAGCTGACTACGCTTTATGGGAAGTGCACGAGGGGGCTTGCGGAAACCATTTGGGTGCCAGATCTTTATCCCACAAGCTACTCCACCAAGGGTATTACTGGCCAACAATGCATCGTGATTCGATTGAATATGTCAAGAAGTGTGATCGATGCCAGAGATACGCCAACGTCCAGAGACAACCCGCTACCGAGCTCACACCTTTGAGTGCCCCATGGCCTTTTGCACAATGGGGGATGGATATTCTTGGCCCCTTTCCCATGGCGTCTGGGCAAAGGAAGTTCCTCCTTGTGGCGATCGACTACTTCACCAAATGGGTCGAGGCCAAACCACTAGCAAAAATCATAGAAGCAAAAGTACAAGATTTTGTTTGGAAGTCAATCGTGTGCAGGTTCGGTCTGCCTAGAACCCTAATCACTGATAACGGACGGCAATTCGCGGGAGCACGATTCGCCGAATTCTGTGAAGATCTAAACATCTCCCACAACTTCACATCATTAGCCCACCCTCAGGCGAATGACGAAGCTGAGGTAACTAACAGAACCCTGTTGCAGGGAATTAAGACAAGGCTGGAAAAAGCAAAAGGAACTTGGGCGGACGAGCTTTATCATGTGCTATGGGTGTATCGAACCACCCAGAGGCTACCTACGGGGGAGACTCCCTTTGCTTTAGCCTTCGGTACGGAGGCCGTCATCCCGATCGAGCTTAAACTCCCGTCGGCACGAGTCGTGGCATTCGATGAACCCCAAAATGCACAAAGTCTCAGAACCAACCTTGACCTGCTGGAAGAAAGGTGGGAGATTACTCAGGTTCGAATGGCAGCCTACAGACAGAAAGTTGCCCGATATTACAACGCCCGAGTCAAGAGCAAAGCCTTTAAAGTAGGGGATCTGGTGCTTCGATGAGCTGCTGTCTCACAACCTCAGGACCGGGGGAAGCTCGCCCCGAACTGGGAGGGACCTTATGAGGTCAAGGAAGTAGTTCGGCCCGGAACTTATTATCTCAAGGAGCTCGGAGGAGCCGACCTCCCGCGACCGTGGAGCTCAAAAAACTTACGGATGTACTACCAGTAACTTCGTTTTAGTCAAAAATTGCATACCCATGCGTCCTTAGACGATTCAAGCAAACTGTGTCAAAGACAAAAGGGCAATCTCATAAAGTCGAAGGCCCGATTCTTTTAGACCAGATGGGGGGAGAGGCCTTACAACGCCCATATGTGCCCCCACAGCCCTGTTAGAGACAGGAGGAGAACCTCACCCTAACTTGAGCAAAGTCAAAGGCCCGGTTCTTTTAGACCAGATGGGGGGAGAGGCCTTACAACGCCCATATGTGCCCCCACAGCCCTGTTAGGGACAGGAGGAGAACCTCGCCCTAACTTGAGCAAAGTCAAAGGCCCGGTTCTTTTAGACCGGAAGGGGGGAGAGGCCTTACAACGCCCATATGTGCCCCCACAGCCCTGTTAGGGATAGGAGGAGAACCTCGCCCTAACTTGAGCAAAGTCAAAGGCTCGGTTCTTTTAGACCGAAAGGGGGGAGAGGCCTTACAACGCCCATATGTGCCCCCACAGCCCTGTTAGGGACAGGAGGAGAACCTCGCCCTAACTTGAGCAAAGTCAAAGGCCCGGTTCTTTTAGACCGGATGGGGGGAGAGGCCTTGCAACGCCCTAATGTGCCCCCACAGCCATGTCAGGGACAGGAGGAGAACCTCGCCCTGACACGAGCAAAGTCGAAGGCCCGGTTCCTTTAGACCGGAGGGGGGAGAGGCTTTACAATGCCCTAATGTGCCCCCACAGCCATGTCAGGGACAGGAGGAGAACCTCGCCCTGACACGAGCAAAGTTGAAGGCCCGATTCTTTTAGACCGAAGGGGGGAGAGGCCTTACAGTGCCCTAACGCGCCCCCACAAGCCAGGCTGATAACGAGAGGAAAACCTCACGCCGGCTCGAGCAAAATGAAAGGTCCGGACTCCTGCGGGAGCCGGGTTCCGACGCCAAGGAAGGCTTCACCCGGACTCCTACGGGAGCCGGGTTCCATCCACGATGCCAAAGAAGGTTTTATCCGGACTCCTATGGGAGCCGGGTTCCGACGCCAAGGAAGGCTTCACCCGGACTCCTACGGGAGCCGGGTTCCATCCACGATGCCAAAGAAGGTTTTATCCGGACTCTTACGGGAGCCGGGTTCCGACGCCAAGGAAGGCTTCACCCAGACTCCTACGGGAGTCGGGTTCCATCGCCGACATCAGCCGCAGGACGGCCCCGTCCGGACTCCTACAGGAGCCGGGCTCCGCTGACAACAGCAACTGTCGATAGGCCTTGTCCAGATCCCTACAGGACCCGGACTTTGCCACGACTTTGATTACAGGGAGACCTCGGCCTGACCCCTACGAGAGCCAAGCTACTCCAACTTCAGGAGGGCTTCTCCGTTCAGACTCCCAAGGGAGCCGAACTTAGCTCCGACTTCAGTAGAGAAAAAACCCAAGCAAAAAAGGAAAGCAAACAGTGCCCGAAGGCAACGGAAGCTCGAACCCCCAAATTCAAGCCCTAGGAGGGACTTCGGGCCCGAAGGGCCCCAAGCGAACCTGCAACCGTCGACGGAATGACAATCGGGTATCTTCGAACGGCGTAAGAACCAAAAAGTAGCTCGGCAAACGATAACCCCACATGAACAAAAGAGGTCGTCGACGACCTTGGGACGACGTGATGCAGATGAAGAGAAGGAAAGGAAAATGAAGAAGTTCGACAGACAACTATTTAAGGCGAGATGCAGACGAGGTAACAAAATCTCTTTTTCATTTAACAAGAGTATACGTTATAAGACCCGGTGGGTCAGGAAAAAGAAGAAGAAGATACACGTCATCGTAAGCCTCGCAAGCACGGTTCGGGAAGGACGCACCGGAGGCCGCTTCGAGCTGCGAACTCCTCTTTCCATCTCTGTCCTTCTCGATCGCATTCTCCAGTGCGTGTAACAGCTCTCGCCCCATCTCGCCTCATTCTGTCTCTGAAGTCCCAACCCTAGCGGGAAAAGGGTGGGATAGATCTCCAGAGGAGGTAAGGGCAATGGCGGCAGTAGCGAAGACCTGTTTCAAGAAGAACCGGAGTCACCTTGAAAGTGGTAGCGACGCCAGAGATGTGACTCATCTCCGAATGCCCCACGACAGCCGCCACCCGAAATGCTCCGGCAAGGTCGGCATGTGCTACTTCCACCATCCCCGCAACAAGTTCCACTGCCCCACCGTCGACGCCGACCACCTCCGGTCCCTCGGCCCCGACGGCGTCAAGGATCCCGTCATGGCTTATGACGGCAGCTCTGCCCTCTCGATCGGTATCACCCCGCCTTGCTACTCCGAAATTCGCGGGCAGAATAACTTCACCGACAGCCCCCGTTACTAAACCCTTGTTGTTGAAGGAATTCTTCTCCGAGCCCCCTTTAAAACGATGGAGATTCTCACCAGATGCCATTCTCCTCCTCACCTTCCTCCAAGCCCTAAAAATCCCCTCAAGAACAGCCTCCAGGGTAGAGGACATGGTGTGGAAACCCTCAAAGAAGGATTGGGGGGCTGAAGAAGGCAAGGACTGGTGCGAGGGAGGCAAGGCTCTCAGGCGAAAGAAGGGCGCCAAGATGAAGCCGTGAAAGGACTAGGGGGTTTAAATAGCCGACGGATCCTAGCACAGTTATGGCGGTGAGTCTTCCTGGGCCAACTGGTGCGTGCCACGTGTCGCGTTTATCCCCTTCATCGCTATCGAGGGTTGACCGTTTGCGGATTCCCGTGCACGATGCTTGGAGATCGCGTTTCGATGGGGGTTCCGAAAAGACTCTTCAGGTCACCTTCACCGAAAAGCGGGCTCTGACGTACACACGTTAAATGCCAAAATATTTGGAGGCGGTAGTGCGCAGGATTCGGAGAGACAGTTCCGGCTGTACCCATCTCTCTCTCTGTACTTCCTTCGTTTGAAATTCAAACTCGAAAGTAGGGGGACTGGTGTTGGGTATGAAATACCCACAGCTGGAACCCTCAACGGAATCAACTACGGAACGGCTCCGCCCGGACTCCTACGGGAGCTGGGCTCCACCTCCGACATCAGCTGCAGAATGGCTCCGCCCGGACTCCTACGGGAGCCGGGCTCCGCCTCCGACATCAGCTGCAGAACGGCTCGCCCGGACTCCTACGGGAGCCGGGCTCCGCCTCCGACATCGGCTACAGAACGGCTCCGCCCGGACTCCTACGGGAGCCGGGCTCCACCTCCGACATCAGCTGCAGAACGGCTCCGCCCGGACTCCTACGGGAGCCGGGCTCCGCCTCCGACATCAGCTGCAGAACGGCTCCACCCGGACTCCTACGGGAGCCGGGCTCCGCCTCCGACATCAGCTACAGAACAGCTCCACCCGGACTCCTACGGGAGCTGGGCTCCGCCTCGGTATCAATTGCTGGTAAGCTCCATCCGGACTCCCACGGGAGCCGGACTTCACCTTTAACTTTGATTGCAGAGGACTCCGCCCGGACTCCTACGGGAGTCGGACTCCGCCAGCAGCTTCAGCTCCGAGAGGGTTCCGCCCGGACTCCCGCAGAAGTCGGGCTCCACCCACGACCCCAACCGACAGGAGGACCCCTCCTGGACCTCTACAGAGGCCAGACTCCGGCCGCGGCCAAGCTTCAATCAACAGGTCCGTGCCCCTTGGCAGGTCACAATAACAACCATGATCCTGTTCCACTTCTTGTAGCGGATTCCGCATGGCTCCATCACCCCCTGCGGTGGACCCATTACTCTCTGACAGGCTGTGTCCACGGCCATGATTCTGCTCCACTCCCTGCGGCAGGTGCTGCGCGACTCCACTACTCCCTGACAGCTAGCGGCAACGGACGCTGCTCCACTACCTGCAACTGGCTCTACGTAGCAGGCCGTAACAATAGCCACGTGTCTACTCCACTATCCTTCACAATCAATTCTCCTGATCATGGGCGGCCCACTACCAGACGGTTACAAACATCGCCATCAATCCATTGCCCCCTCCGCCTATAAAAGGGGGACTCAGATACGTTATTCTCTAAGCTCATTTCTCATCTCAAAACTCTGCTAAATTCTCTGTTCGAGCACTCCATTCTTGTTGAGGCAGAGAACTGACTTGAGCGTCGGAGGATCTTGCCGGAGCAACCCCACCTCCGGTTTAGACTTCCTTTGCAGGTCCCGGCGGCGACCGCGGCTTCCCCGACTCCAGCTTCTCCGGTACAAGCGGATTTCTGCACCAACATAAACTATGATAAGAAGAATACCTATAGCACTAATCTAATTTTTATGAGATATCTAAGTGTCCACCCTCCAATAGTGATCCACACGAAAATTGAACCAAAGACAGCGCTCCTCCTTCATTTTGCTTCAAAAGTCTAACTCCTAGAACTCCACTAGCCTTGTACCAATCAAGTTTCTCCAAGAACCTGACTCAACCCTCTTAGAACTTTCTCTGGACTTATGATTCTCCTTCATTAGAATCTTTCTAACTCTTGTTAGGATCTGATAAGACTTTGTCTTAAATCTCAAAGCCTTGTTCTAAAACTAAGATGGGTTGTAAGAAAGAAGGGAGAGCTACGGAGAGGAAAATGAAAACTTAATCTGAATGCCTCGGACACCCAACACCCAGGCCTTTTTATAGCTACTAGAGAGATGCCAAAAGGGAGGGATATGCCCCATAAAAGAAGTTTTATCTAATCTGATTATCAGAGATAAGAGTTCCTTCAAGCAGAAGGACTCTTAATGACACATCGATCAGCACCCTCACCTGTGCGCGCGACCAGAGAAGGGATGTTTTCGCATCCCTTATCAAATCAAAAAAATCCACAAAAATCAATGTGGATAGGGGACTCATTCTATATTCCAAAAAACTTTATAAGGTGATAAAAATCTCATGGAAGGATGTTATCCTCGTACCTCTTCATGGGAGTTCTGATCATCGCATGCACGCATGTGAGAGAAGTTTTGGCATCCATTTGGCCCTCTAATAAATCTGGAAAAATTCCAGATAATTCACCAAAAATAGCTAATCAAATGTAGAATATTATCAAAAAAATTTGTTCCAATTAGAATGAGTTTGATTAGGAGAAGGACTCTCCAAAACACTAGGAAATGCGATGATTCAACATGCGCATGCGAGAGTCCCTTCTCATTTCTAATTTTTCTCCACCCCAAATAATCCAAAAACAATCTATCTCATACTTTGAGATGTGAATCAGAGGATAGAGAGTGATGTGGGCTGCCACACGAGTCTTAATCCCATGCCAGAAAGATTTTTTCTTCTACTCATGCCAACACATGCACGCAAAACCTGTTTTGTGCCAAGAGTCCTTCACAACTTGGACTTTTTGATTTTTGGCATTGTCATGAGATTTGGTACTCTATTTTGGGCTGCTTCCAGGTGGAACAACCTGACCCAAATGCCCACCAAATTAGGCTAGCTAATTACTAAGGCATGAGACCAAATTGATCACCCAAGGAGCTAGTGTTTCCACACGTGCTAGCATGCTTACTGGGAACCCTGATTGAATCCAAAATTTTAATCAACCTTATTAAAAGGGTCCTTGGCCAATTTCCATATATGTGTGATCCATTGGGTTCCACATCTAGCTAGTAGTAGGTCTGGGTGCAAGTTGACTAAATTTGATTAGATTTTAATCTAACCAATTTAGGTCCAATCGAGCTAAACCTGAGTTCAACAATTAGAACCCTTTATAATTGGCAATCAAATTAAACTCTTTAATTTGATCAAATCTACAAGTCAAGATTTATGTCTAGCAACATATCATGACTATCCAAAAAATATAAAATTTGATTAACATATCAAATATACTCTTCAATGGTAAGTTACCGTACAATTCAATCCTTCGATCATCCCTGCACCCCTGAATATATTCATGAGTATAGAATTATGTCAAACTCAAATACATATTCATATCAATTCTTAATTAAGCAATGATGACTCCAATGATGAAGCATTAGAAATTTTTTTTAATCTTTTTCCTACTTTTCACTGAAAGAATTTTTCGGAGTCATCTAGGAATGAGAATACACAGGATGCGATCTCCTCTTACTAAGAGTGATCGATTCCATGTTGACCTATTCACAATCTTCATACACACTCCACTATATCCAGAACACCCCATATATGTCTTAATGCCATGCCTGGATATGAACCAAAATATGGGTTCATGTGCACAAGGTTCCATGGTGATCTCATGTCTAAGGATCACTTGTATAACTCCCACTTAGAGAACCATCTTTGACATGCAAGTAAAGCTTCCATAAGATATTTTCTTTCATCAAGTCAATTCAGTGAACTCATTTTTAAATGAGCACCCATATTTTTGTATTAGTATCCCATACACAAATGGCTAGTGAGATCTGCCACCTTCTCCATCGAGCATATATAGGATGTGCCAGTCTATCTGGAACATTGATCTCCAACTCAATGCTCCTACGATCAGAAATATTTCAGATTAGAATTTTAAGATTTTAGATCTCACTAGCATGACCCATTCATGTCTTCTAAAATTATTATCCTAATCTTGTGGTTCATCATAATCTTAGATAAAATAAGATGCAACTAAAATGATGAATCAATACCTTATTTTATTATCAAATAATAAATATTATTACATGAGTTTGAAAAATTATAAAGAAAAATTCCATCACAACATACTTACGATTGGCTTATAGGGCACACTTCTTTCAACAGATACTTAGGTTTCTTGGTCTGAGATGGAGATCTTATTGAACTCGATGAGAATGATGAGGATCGGATCACCTATATGGATGCAATGCAGAGGTCCGACTCTGATAAATAGCTTGAAGCCATAAAATCTGAAATGGAGTCCATGAAGGTCAACGATGTATAGGCATTAGTTGTGTTGGATTTCAGCCATACAGTGGAAAGTAATTTTTAAAATTTTAAAATCAAACAAGTCAATAGCTTTAACATATAAAACTATCGAACCAAAATCTAAACCTAAGAATCACCTTGCTGATGTCGATCAAACAAAACAAGCATGCAAAAAGGGATAAAATTTTTACTTTCATCAAAATGATAATGTGGCATGTTGTTGATCTCCATGAGACTCTAAAGTAGAAGTCTTCCAATGGTGATCCACACGAAACTTAGCCAAGATCCTTCCTAACCGGTGCACCACCGCAGCCTTATCTTCTCAAGAACACTACCGAATTTGAACTCAAGGAACGATCACGCCAAAGCCCAGTCACTTCCAAACTTACCACCAAGATCATGCCAAAAAGATACTCTTCAGATGTCTCACAATCTAGGATTTGATTTTTGGCTCCAACATGTGAAAAAATCAAATCTTAGGGTACACTAGCAACACTTACTAATTCTCTCACCATCCTTCTTATAACTTTTGCCACTCAATTTTTCCTTGCATTTTTTTCAAATTTTATTTTAGAATTTTTTTTTTCTGATTTACATGCCACTTATCTCTAATTTCAACCCAAAATCCCAGCACTTGGGCCATATGGGACATCCCATATAAATAAGGGACCAAGAGATGTGAGATGGGACCAAGGGGTGCCAACCTTTGGCACTCCACTTTCTCATGTGGTGAATAAATTCACCATATGGAATTATGGTGCAAGAGAGTCTTCACACAAAAGAACTCTCCCTCTTCTACATATCATAAAAATTTGATCTTAAATTGGTGACAAATCATAAGAAGTTTGATTGATCATTTAAGGCAATGCGTTAAGGTAAGAATCTTCATGAAGAAGGACTCTTCATCTTCACATGCTAAAATGAGTGGGGCGGCATTTATTTTTTGGTATGGTATCTAGTGGGCATAGAGGAGTTCTTCTCCACTTGAAATTGTTTCAAGTTGGATAAGAATTCAATCAAGATAGACCCAATCCCATTAGGTCAAAGACAACTGGTCTAGGTTAGCTCAAACACTTAGATCTAAACCAATTTAGGAACTTTGGTTAATACAATGTGCTAGCATATCAAATTAACCCTTAAAATTTATATTAATCTCTAATTAAATTAGACCAAGACTAAATCTTAAAGTGTGTGACCCATTAGATTTTAAATCTAGCCAGTAGTGGACCAAGACTTTCGACGTAACCCTAATCCAATCATGTTAGATCCCCTGAAGAGTCCCAATCAACTAAGACTCTTTCTAATTGATTTCAGAATTAAACTCTTTTAATTTTGATGAGTCCATAAGTCAAAATTGATATCTAACAATATATCATAACTATCCAAAATATTTTAAATTTTAGTAAAAAATTATCAAAATACCCTTCAGTGGTAAGTTACTGTGTAATTCAATCCTTCAGTCAAACAACATCCCAAATGAGCTATCGGTATAAAAATATGTCAAACCCAATCACTTATCTTTATATATCTCGATCAGAAGATGATGATTCAGTTGATGATATATTAAAAATCTTTTTCTAATTATTATCTTATTTTGACCAAAGACTTCTAGAATCACCGATCTATGAGATCACATAGGATGTTCGCTCCCCTTATTAGGAGTGACTGATCCCTTATTGATCACTCACAACCTTCATTCATATTTCACCACATCAAGAACACCCCATACAAGGATCAAAGAACCAAGTTAGGAAGTGAACCAAAATATGGATTCATGTACATAAGGTACCATGGTGATCTCAAGTCAAAGGATCACTTACACAACTCCCACTAGAGAATCATCAGTTGACATGTAAATAAGACTCCATCTAATATTCTCTCACAGATCTATTCAGTAAACTCATTCTCTAACGAGCACCCATATCCTTGTATTAGTATCACCATACAATTGGTGTGAGATCAACCACCCTCATTTTTGAGCATACATAGGACATGACAGTCTTACTGGTATCATTGATCTCTGACTCAATGAACCAATGACTAAGTATATTTTAGGTCATGACTATCAAAGATTTAGGTCTTATTGGCATGATCTCATCACAGTCCTAAAACCATTGCTCGGACCTATGGGGTTCATTATAATCTTAAGAATAAAAAGATGCAGCATATAATGAATCAAAAATATCTTTTTATGAATAAATTAATGTTAATTACATGAATCTGAAAGATAAATTATAAAAAATATCTATCACATTCTATGTGCAATTGGCTTATAGGGTATTATTCTTTCAATCTTCCACTTGCACTAAAGCCAATCACCCCTATACTTGATACCCATGCAATCAAGATGGCGATCAAACTGCTACATTGACAAGACCTTAGTGAACGGGTTTGCTATATTATCCTTAGTGTCAACTCACTCCATAATCATATTGCATCTTTTGACTATCTCCCGAATGAGGTGGAACCATCTTAGGATGTGCTTGGATTTATGATGAGACCTTGGATCTTTGGCTTGAGCAACTGCTCCAATATTATCACAATAAAGGGGCACTGGTTGTTCAATCCCTAGAACCACACTCAATTCTGTGATGAATTTCTTCATCCAGATGGCCTCCTTAGCAGCCTCACTAGCAGCAATATACTCAGCCTCAGTGATCGAGTCAGTAACAGTTTGTTGATTGAAAATTTTTCAACTTACTGCACCACCATACAAAGTGAACACGTACCAAGATATAGATTTGCTATCATCCGGATCAAATTAAAAATTAGAATCAGTATAATCTTTCAGTTTTAAATCAGATCTACTATATATTAGAAAAATATCTCTAGTTCTTATCAAGTACTTGAGTATGTTTTTCACAGCTTTCCAATGATCCTCTCAGGGATCGACCTGAAATCTGCTTACAATGCTTAAGACATAAGCCACATCATGCCTGGTACATAACATAGCATATATAATTGATCCTATATCCAAAGCATAAGGAATAGAACTTATTCTATTTCTCTCTTCAGGCATCTTAAGAGACATCTTCTTAGAAAGTTGTATGCCATGACCCATGGGCAAGTAACCTCTTTTACTTTCCTCTATGTTGAACCTCTTCAACACAAGGTCAATGTACCTAGACTGGGACAAGCCTAGCATCCTTTTCGATCTATCCCTATAGATCTTTATACCTAGTATATAAGATGCCTCACCCAAGTCTTTCATAAAAAACTTTTGTGATGGCTATGTCTTGACAGATTGCAACATCAGGATATCATTCCCAATAAGCAGTATGTCATCCACATACAAGATTAAGAAGATAATAGCACTCCCACTAGTCTTCTTGTTCACACAAGATTCATCCATATTTTTGATAAAGCCAAACGATTTGACTATCTCATCAAAATGGATGTTCCAGCTCCTCGATGCTTGTTTTAATTCATAAATAGATCTATTCAACTTGCATACCTGATTTGCTCTCTCACTAGAGATAAATCTCTCTGGCTAAGTCATATAGACTTCTTTCTCAAGATTTTCATTGAGAAAGATAGTCTTGACATCCATCTATTAGATCTTAAGGTCATGGTATGCTGCAATAGCAAGCATTATCCGAATAGACCTGAGCATGGCTACTAGTAAAAATATTTTTTTATAATCAAAACATTATTTTTGTCTGAAACCTTTTGCCACTAGCCTGGCCTTATAGGTCTCTACCTGGCCATCTGCTCCAATCTTCTTTTTGAAGATCCATTTGCAGCCTATTGGGGTCACACTCTCAGGCGCATCAATCAAAATCCAAACTTGGTTGGTATACATGGAGTCCATTTCGGATTTCATGGCATTGAGCCATTTTCAAAGTCACTACTCATGACTGCTTTCGAATAGGTTGTGGGATCATCATTCTCAATGATGTGGGATGTATTGTTATTTTTAATGACAAATCCATACCTGAGTGGTATATTATGCACTCTACTTGAGCTTTGGAGAGGAGGTGTGTGAAGTGGCTGTGCCTCAACAATGGGCACATCTGGTTGAGAACTATTTTGTGAATCCTGGATGGATTATAGGTTTTGAACTTCCATAAGTTCAACAGACCTCCCACTGCCTCCTTTTTAGATAAACTCTTTCTCCAAGAAAATAGCATGCCTGCCAACAAACACCTTTTGTTGAGTAGGGTTATAGAAGTAGTATCCTATACTCTCCTTGGGATAACCTACAAATCTGTATTTTTCTGATCTAGCATCCAGCTTATGTCCATCAATATTTTTCACATAAACCGAAAAACCCCATATCTTAAGATGCGTAAGATTGGATCTTTTCTCTTTCTATATTTCATATGGAGTGCTAGAAATAGATTTAGAAGGTATTTTATCTAGGACATACGCTACGGCCTCGAGAGCATATCCCCAAAAGGATATCGAAAGATCCGTGAAACACGTCATGGAATGCACCATATCTAATAAGGTACAATTTCTCCTTTTCATAATTTTATTTAATTATGAAGTATAAGAAGGTGTCCATTTTATTTTAAATAATCAAAAAATTTACTAGACAAGTATTCTCCTTCTCGATCAGATCGAAGAGCTTTAATACTTTTATTAGTTTGTTTCTCAACCATTCTTTCATACGCTTTAAATTTATCTAAGGCTTCAAATTTGTATTTCATTAAATATACATATCCAAACTTAGACCTATCATCAGTAAATATAATGAAGTAAGAGTATCCACCTTTAGCTTGAGTCAACATTGGACTATAAACATCAATATATACAAGGTCCAATATGTCACTTGCCCTTTCTCCATGTCCAGTAAATAGAGTCTTGATCATTTTTTTTCATGAGACAAGATTCACAAGTTCTATATAATTCATAATCATAAGGATCAAAAAAATTATTTTGTATAACTTATTAATTCTCGATTCATTTATATGATCAAGTCTGCAGTGCCAGAGGTATGTGATATTCACATCCTCTCTTTTTCTTTTCTTTATATTATCAATATAAAGTACTTTATCATTAAGTGAAAGGAACAAAAAATCATTATCAATAAAAGTACTTTCATAATATTTATTAAAAAAATATATAGAACAACCATTGTTCTTTACTTTTATTTCAAAATCTTATTCTAATAACAATGGTATAAAAATAATATTTTTAACGACATTAGGGATATAATAACAGGTCTTGAGTTTCATAACTTCATCTGAAGGTAACTTCGAAATCCTGATTCCTATGGCTTCGACCTAAATGGACTCTCCACTAACGTCGAACAGCTTGAAGTCACCTTTATTCAGACTCTTTATTACCTGTAGACCCTGCAATGATTTATAAATGTGTGAACCACAAACGGTATCTAATACTCAAGAATCTAAAAATGAAGTACTTAATGATCAGTTAGTTTGTATCATATACAAATCTTTAGCAATATTTGCCAGTTTCACGGTTGCAATGTAATCCTTGCAATTCCTCTTCTAGTGCCCTCCTTGCCACAGTGATAGTAAGTATCTTTGGCGGAGACCTTCTTCGCCTTCTTCTTGAAGATGCCAGCCTTAGGGTTCATCTTTTTCTTAGAACCCTATTTTGTCTTCTTCTTGTTGATCTTATCGACAAGTACCGAAGCTTTTTTACCCTTGAAATGGCTCTCTATTGTTTTCAACATGTTCAGCAGCTCTGACAGACTGATGTTCAGTTTGTTCATATGATAATTTATAACAAACTGAGAAAAGGAGTCAGGAAGAGACTGTAGGATCAAATCCTGACTCAGTTCACCATTTATAGCAAAGTCCAGCTATCCCAGATGAGTGATCAAATTGATCATCTTCGGGACATGTGTTTGCACAGAGGTGCCTTCAGTCATGCGAGCACGAAACAACTACTTTGATATCTCATATTGAGCAGTTCGATTTTGTTCCCCATATAACTCTTTAAGATTAAAGAGTATAGAAGAAACATCCATGTCCTCATGCTTCTTTTGAAGCTCGTTGCTCATGGAGGCAAGCATGATGCATTTGACAGTCACACTATCATCTTTCCACATCTTGTATGTGACCTTTTCCTCCTCAAAAGCATCTTTTCCAAGTGAATTAGGTGCAAGTGTATCCAGAATGTAGGAGACTTTCTCTTTAGTGAGAATAATTCTCAAGTTTCTTAACCAGTCCATGTAGTTAGATCCGATCAATTTGTCTGCATCTAGTATACCTCTAAGTGACAGTGAGGATGCCATATGTGTAGTTAATTTACAATAACAAGAATACAATATAAGCGGACAACTCATGATGACATGCACAACTAGATTAGGACTTTTATCTATTTGTGTCTCCCATTATTTTATCAAACTTCATAGCCCTCAAGTATGAAAATGGAGAAACATACTAATATTTTTTAGTGGGGTTGAGATCTCTATACCTCACAAATACCTTGTGGATAGCACAAATATTCATGAGTTCAAGAGTAGGTAATTCTTTACCAATTATAACTCTATAATTCTCAACATTTTTTTCTGTGGTCTCTAGATCACATACAGCCTTGTGAATAGCACAACAAACTATAGTATTCTAGTTAAGTTAACCCTTCAATCTCATATGGTCAAACTTAAACAATGCTGCTCTTATGGATAGCACAACAAAGCACCACTATTCAAAATATGCCATAAGCATCAAAATGTACTTGGTCAACATCATATCATTTCTATAGGAAACCTTGCAGATAGCACAACAAGCTCACTAAGATCTTGACATACTCTATTAATCAAGTTTGAAGGAAGGCCCTTGTAATATCTACATCACTGAACAATCTAAGTTCAAAATTCAATAGGACCAAATTGACCAGGTCAGTAGGTAGGAGGCTCCTCGTAGCTTTTCTTAGACACCAACAAAATTGATCAGACCAGCATCGGATCTAATTAGAAAATTATCTATCACACTTTTTTCGACACCAATTGATCAAATGAATTTGACATTTGAGATGAAAGTGAATCCTGACATTACAACTTAATATAATTTTTAAGAGGGTCTTTGAACTGATCTCGGCACATCCTAACTACAACTACATAAAATATATTTTACATATTATGCAATTCGACATGTAATCATAAATCACAATAGCAATTGTATAATTATGCCAAAAATTATATAAGGGTGCAGTTTAAGTCATAACATATGACAAGCAAAATTAAAATAATAAAGCAACCCCTAATCAAGTATCGATTTAAGCATCACACTACCATGATAATATAAATTTTAAATTATCACAAATTCATAATTTTAATAACTAAAATTTAAAACCATGGTACATATCAAGTCAAAAATATTTTTTGATTTTAAAATTAATACAAAAATTGAAGCAATATTCTTGACAATATATGAACAAGAAAAATTCTATGCTACTGCTTTGCACTTGTTTAATCGAATCAGACAAGGGTGGATTTGATACCACTGTTAGATTCTGACGATGCAGTAAAAAATAATTTTTAAAATTTTAAAATCAAACAAGTCAATAGTTTTAACATATAAAACTACCAAGCCAAAATCCAAACCTAAGAATCATCTTACCGATGTCGATCAAAATAAAACAAGCATGCAAAAAAAGATAGAATTTTTACTTTCATCAAAATGATAATGTGGCATATTGGTGATCTTCATGAGATTCCAAAGTAGAAGTCCTCCAATGATGATCCACACGAAAGTTGGCCAAGGTCCTTCCTAACTAATGCACCGCCGCAGCCTTGTCTTCTCAAGAATACTACCTGCTTTGAACTCAAGAAACGATCACGCCAAAGTCCAGTCACCTCTAAGCTTTCTATTAGGATCATGCCAAGAAGATACTCTTTAGATGTCTCATAACCTAGGATTTGATTTTTGACTCTAATACATAGAAAAATCAAACCCTAAGGCACACCAGCTGCACTTGCTAATTCTCTCACCATACTTCTTACAACTTTTGCCACTCAATTTTTTCTTGACTTTTTCTCAAATTTTATTTAGAATTTTTCTTCTAATTTACACACCACTTACTCTAATTTTAACTCAAAATCCTAACACTTGGGTCATATGGGAACATCCCATATAAATAAGGGACCAAGAGATGTAAGATGGGACCAAGGGGTGCCAATCTTTGGTGCTCTATTTTCTCACGCAGTGAATAAATTCATCATGTGGAATTATGGTGCAAGAGAGCTCCACATAGAAAGACTCTTTCTCTTCTATGTGCCATAAAAATCACATCTTAAATTGGCTACAAATCATAAAAATTCTGGTTGATCATTTAAGGCAACATGTTAAGATAAGAGTCTTCATGAAGGACTCTTCATCTTCACATGCTAAAATGAGTGAGTTGGCATTTATCTTTTGGTGTGGCATCTGATAGGTGCAGAGGACTCCTTCTCCACTTAAAACTATTTCAAATTGGATAAGAATCCAATCAAGATAGACCCAATCCCATTAGGTCAAAGACAACTGGTCTAGATTAGCTCAAATACTTTGATCTAAACTAATTTAGGAACTTGGGTTAATATAATATGCTAGCATACCAAATTAACCCTAAAAATTTATATTAAACTCTAATTAAATTAGACTAAGACTAAATCTCAATGTGTGTGACCCATTGGGTTTCAAATCTAGCCAGTAATGGATCAAGTCTTTTGACGTAATCCTAATTCGATTAGATTAGGTCACCCGAAGAGTCCCAGTCAACTAAGACTCTTCTTAATTGATTTTAGAATTAAACTCTTTTAATTTTTATGAGTCTATAAGTTAAGATTGACATCTAGCAATGTATCATGACTATATAAAAGATTTAAAATTTTAGTAAAAAATTATCAAAATACCCTTCAGTGGCAAGTTACCGTATAATTCAATCCTTCAGTCAAACAATATTCCAGATGAGCTGTGGGCATAAAAATATGTCAAACTCAATTATTTATCTTTATGTATCTCGATCAGAAGGTAAGATTCAGTTGATGATACATTATAAACTTTTTTCTAATTATCATCCTACTTTGGCCAAAGACTTTCAGAATTACCAACCTATGAGATCACATAGGATGTTCACTCTCTTTATTAGGAGTGACTGATCCCTTATTGATCACTCACAACCTCCATACACATTTCACCACATCCAAAACACCCCATATATCACATTTTCCATGCTGTGAGTGTCACAAGCAAATATCAGTAGAATCCAGGTGAAAAGCACTGGACTTCTGTGAAATGTATCCTTAAGTACTTGAGAAGGACTAAGGATATATTTTTAGTCTTTGAGAATGGACAACTCCAGGTTCAAAAATTTATAAACTCAGACTTTATGTCTGATATAGATGATCGAAAGTCGACATCTAGAAGTTTGTTCATTTATAATGGTGGTGCAGTTAGCTGGAAGAGTTCCAAGTAGACGGTGATTGCTGATTCCACCATGGAGGCAGAGTATATTGCTGCATCGGAAGCTGTGAAGGAGGTATTCTGATACAAAAAATTTACCGCAGAGCTTAGAGTGATGTCATCCGATGCCATCCCTCTTTACTGTGATAATAATGATGCCATAGCCCTAGCTAAAGAGCCAAGATCTCATCAGAAGTCCAAGTATATCGAGCGACGATTCCATCTAATCCATGATTACCTCGAAAAAAATTATGTCGAGGTTAAGAGAGTCAACTCCACAGACAATGTGTCAGACTCACTGACAAAGCCATTAGACCAGCAGAAGATCGAAGCCCACCTTGAGAAGATGGAACTTAGATATGTAGCCAATTGGCATTAGGTCAAGTGGGAGTTTGTTAGATGTGTGCCCTAGATGCCAGATTGGCTGACACATTCCTATACAAATCTAAAGGCAAATTTATAATTTTGATTATAAATAAATAAAAAGATTATTCAACTATCATATTGTATACATTATATCTGTGATACATCCTTTGAGTTAGTAGGAATGTTAATTCATATTTTCAAGAGTTGAAAATTTAAGGCATGAATTTACATAACTAACTCATAAATAGCTCCTGACCATAGGATCATCATGAGGATGGTGATCGATCCGGAAGGTTGGTGTACGATCGCTTTCTTAAGGTAGATGTGTCTTGAGTCTATGGTGTGGAGACATCAAAGCGAGAGTACAGGTATTCATTGAGAATGAAAGTACTGAGCGTGACCACCTCGAGCAGTCATAAGGAAGTCTACCTTCTCATCGATGACTAGCTCGATGCTGCAGCTGTATGTCTAGTTGTTTGACCTGAGGTACATCGACAGTTCACCTTGAGTGTATTATAGTTTGACTACACCATAACTCGATCTCCTAGTCATTCGAAATCTTGAGGTGTATGTTGGCTGTAGCATATTCATTGTAGGAACCAGATTGCATCAAGATGGGATCTATCAATCTTGGTAGATAAGAGGAGTAGTCCTATGATGATCGAAAGATCGAGTCCTTAAGCCCATAGCCATGGTAGAGTGAAATAATGAAAAAGAGTTTTCCATTGGGGTTTCACATCGAACTTGGATCGATCGATTGATCATATGACTGATGTTGGATTTGATGAGTTCACCTTAACCCTAATTCAGTCAGGACTCATGATAAAGGAACTCAATCACATAGGTAGCTGCACCGAGAGGTTCATCTTCATTTTTGATGAATTGCCATCATATACTGCTAGGTGTCACTGATAGATTTTGGGAGCAATTAGAATGATCTTGATGATCGATCATTCTAATTATCTGAATCAGAAGAGTTCTGGTCCATTGAATGGAGTTTCGATGATGTCGATGATGAGATCATGACATGTCTCATTACCATACAAAAATAAACCTAACTGGGTCACACAAACAAGAGTTAGGGTTTGGATGTCATCAATTGAGCTAGCCCAGTTTGATTGATTTGGATTAGATCCAATTAGGTTCAAGAAAATCATGCTAGCACACGATTGAGCCTAACTTTCTCTTCGTGTAATCTTTTCTATCTCAACTGAGCGAAATGTGATTTGACTCATCTGGAGAACCTTGAGAAAGTTTCTCACAGTCTGACTGGAGCCAGTCCAGCTCAGAAAGGACTTATCTTAATTCATGAGATGAATTTAGGACAACACTTGTTAATTCCTGTCACCTGCCATTTCCATTTTAGGACATTGGTCAAACGTTGACCCATGGACCTTGGACTGAAGGCCACTTGGCAAGAGATCATTGGAGATTTTTTTATGGAGTGTCCACCTACTAAATTGAGCCTCAAAGTGGGTGCCATATTCAGATTGGGCGTGCGCCCCAAGTGGATTAGGATAGAGTCCCATGAGATGAGGACTCTGATCCCTTGATCAACTTGGACTGTGGGGCACAAATCTCACTATGCTTATCCAGTGTTGGTGCCAACAGTAGAAGGGATTGTGGGGATTCTTATCTGATATGATCAGATGATATCACTCCACCAATCAAAATTTTTTTCAAAATTAATTAGAATTGTTTGATTGGTCGAATGATGTGGCACTACATGGCGCAGCAGGGTCTATTTAAACCCTATCTGTGCCTAGGGTTGAGTCTCTACTCAATAACCAGCAAAAGCCTGAATCCTCTCCACTTCTCCATGCCCCCTCTGCTCCTCTCCCTCCCCTCTTCACATCCAAGAGGTTGGGCATCCATCTGGTGCTTGTCCAAGGTGTGGTGGCTTCCTGATTAGAAGACTGTAGAGATTTATCGAGAAGCTGCTGCTCCAGCTTCAGAAGATCTTTAGAAGATCTTTCAGATCAGATCCAGATCTGATTTTTGGAGCAAAGATTTGCAAGGAGAAGATGATCCAGATCCTACTCGAGTGGATATCGATAGAGGCTAGGCAACTATGTGGCTATTTTTGAACCTCGGGCATTGCTGCAATCATCTACAGGGTAATCTAGTTATCCTAGAGGTATTTCTCTAATCCTCAAGTTTTAGATTTAATTTTAGATTAAATATCAGATAATAAGAATCAGATCTAATAGATCTTAGATCTGAAATAAAGTAGGATAATTTTTTTTAAAATATTCTACCCCAGATCTCATTAGATTTGAAAGATTCTACAAGAAAAAAGGTGGTTTTTTCTTCATGCATAGCAAATAAATCAGATCGAGAGAAAAGAGAAAGAGAGAGAGGCATGAGAAGAGAGAAAGGTCCCTTCTTCCCCCTTGCCCTCTCCTCTTGTTGCCGCCCCTCTTCCCTTGGGCGTAGATCCATCTTGGGTGTCCAACCTACTAGTGTGAGGTGTCACACCAGCACATCTCCTCCTTCATTTGATTGGATTGTGAAGGCAATTGGATTGGAGTTCATTCTGCTTTTATGTGGCATCTGACGTGCATGTTTAGTAAAGGATCTGCACATCCAGACCTCCGTAAAAATTTATATCAGATAATTTGAGATTTGATCTCTAATTTCACTACTAATCAGGTAAGAATCATGTAGATGAATAAAAAAATTTTTAGATGCAACCTGGGCCTTCAGAGGAGAAACAATTTCTTTCCCTTCAATTGCTATCCGAGCAGGCCTGAAATATATGCATATATAATAGAATTTTTTAAGATTAATTATATAAGATGTAATTAATATTTTTTATGAGATATTAAATTTGATTTAAATTTATTTATTTAAAATTTTTGGTCTAATTTTGATCGGATTAGAGGTGCCTAATCGATGGTAGATTGAGGTTGTTATAAGTTTGTTATAACAAAATTCTGTTGTTGCTAAATTTCTAATGGAATAATAACGTAAATTAAAATCTATTTTAAATTTATTTTAATAAAATTTTAATATTATTGTTTCTATTATGAAGTGAGATTTATTTTAGATCTAAATTAGATCCATTTTGATAGATATTTAGATCTGAATTCTATCAAAATTCAGCACTGCATGAAAATAGATTTTATCAGAAGTTTATTCCTTATGCATTCATATTTACATCTAATTAATTTTTTATATGATATCAAATTTAAAATTAATATTTTATAATCAGTATAAGATATGTTTTAGATCTGATATGATGTATATGATACATTAAATCTAATTAGATTAAATGAAGAACATAATTGATAAGATCAAAGATATGTTCATGACATAAAATAGTTTTATCAATAATTGTATATTGATATAATTATATATGAAATTAGATTTTAGATCTTAATATTCTAGTACTTGAATTGATGAGATCATCAGACCATCCAATCATAGGAGATTGAAGAGATTAATCTCTCTTTTGTCTATTCAATGGGTTCTCTTATGACATGTAAGGGTGTCATTGTGATTCGATTTTATGAAGAAAAAAATAAATAAATTCTTATATATTATTTTGATCATAAATATATTTAAATTAGATTTAAAGTAATTTATGATTCATTACAATAGGATAAAATTTGGATATAAAATTATTTTAGATCTGAATTACATGTTACATATAATGTAATCGATATTGATCGAAAGGTTGTCATGATACATGAGATATATGTATGAAGTTTAGATCATACCTATGTATATTTAATTATTAAATATATTATAAAAATTTATTTTCATATGTTGAAACATATGATATGCTTCATCTGAAATCCTTGTAGAATAGTTTTATAGACTGAAATATACGTTTCACACACTTAATTATGAATTAAATTTTGAATGATCTAAATTTGAGAATTGAAGATCATTAAGACACCACATAAAATGATGAACAAAGGGTTAGCATAAATCAGGTCTTTCTAATGGGTTAGACTTAGGATTAGAAATACATATGGACTATGTAGAGAAATTAATTAAATCTAATCAAGTGTTGAATTAGATCAGATCAGTATTTCTCTAAATCAATCTTAATAGTTGTAGTTTGATCAAGTCCATGTGTTTGACCCTAATAAATGGACCATGATCATGGCTCCGTGGTTGAGCTCGAATCTTCTGATGAACCAAATCGAAACTAATTAACTAGTTGGTATCTCAAGTAAGTTTGACAGATTCGTTCAAGTGATTTTTAATTGGGAGCTATTCACTTAGATGTATCTACGGTGAGTTAAGGACATATCTCTCTCACTGATCTCACTTATCTAGCCAATATGGTAGATTATATTTTGATTAGGTCACTAGTCGATTCGTGCAGACCCATGCCATTAAGGTAAATCAGTGTGATTGATTTAGATATCTTTAGACCAGCTTGTGTCTAATCCTTTACGTGACTTAGTGAAGTCAGTGGGAGGATTTGCAGCTTGCAGGTTGACTTCTTCTCTTATTCTCAGATCAATGAAATCAAATTTTCTAAATTATTAGGTCCATAAAGTAATAAAGTTATGAGATAACTTGATCATTGCCTCCCATTAAGATGCGTGATAATGAATCCAATATTCTAAATAGGCATTGGAGGCACCACACATCTGGTGTCAATTACATATTGAAATTGTCATTCATCATATGACCATCATGATGTACCTTCAAATTAATGCCCAGGTTGGTCGAGCCACACTCAGACCTGGATATCCATTTGTTGGATGTACTTGGTGGTCATGTTAATGGTTGGACCTAATCGAGATTTTCAATGGAGGTGCCACATGCCTGCTGAAGGAAAACCTGGGGCAAAACTTATTGCTAGAAGTTGTTTGGAGAAATAATTGGTGATGAACCTACCCATGAATGCACTAGGGTTGGCCGAGCCACACTCGGATCCGAATATAGTCTGTGTGGATTCTAGTACCCACTAAAAAATTAATGTAATTTCTCGAGTTGAAGTTAGAGGCCACCAATTTGTAAAAATAGTGGAAGAACTTTTAGACTAAAGTTCATATCTTCAAGATCAAAAATAATTCATATACTAATAGGTTAATATTTTTTCTTTCAGTTATGGCCAACACACTATCTCTCCACACACTGTTGGACAACGACAGGCTCACCAGACCCAACTTTGATAGCTGGTATCGAAAGTTAAATATCATCTTGGAGCATGAGAGCATTTTGTACGTTCTTACAGATCAGACACCTAAAGAACCTGCAGTCAATGCTCCTAGTACCGTAAGAGATACTTATATAAAGTGGCTCAATGACCGCACGACTGTGCATTGTGTGATGAGGGTGGCCATGAACAATGAACTTAATCGTAAGTTTGAGAATGCACAGCTAGAGAAGATCATTCAAATGTTGAATGAGTCCTTTGGCACCCCTGAAGATGTAGAGAGACACAAAACCTCCTGTGCAGTGTTCAATATCCGTATGCGAGAGGAGGCTTCAGTTATCGATCATGTATTGTATATGATTAAGCAGATTGAACGTCTTAGCAAACTTGACTTTTCATTGCATGAATAGTTAGGTAAGGATGCTATCCTCAATTCGCTATCAAAATCCTACCTATCCTTTCTCAATCATTATAGAATGACAAAGCCTGCGGTAAACTATCATAGTTTGCTAGAGTTACTGTAGACTTTTGAGAAGGATCACCAGCTCTAGAAGGAGCCAGTGAATTTAGTGGGAGGTTCATCTGCAGAGCGTTGATCCTCTAGGAGAGGAAAGAAGAAAAAAGAGCAGAAATCCCATGCCGTCGATCCCAAGCAGAGCAAACCATCAAAAATTGATAAGAGCTAGGCAGAATGCTTCTTCTGTAAGAAATTGAGTCATTGGAAAAGGAATTATCCTTCTTACATAGCCACCCTTGACCCAAATAGGCCTAAAAATAAGAAAAAGAAGCAAGCGATTACTTTACAAGGTACTTATATGATAATACCTTGTAATTTCTTTGTTTGTGATATTACTACCTGGGTATTGGATACTGAAAGTCCTATTAAAATATGCAATTCATTACAGGGACTGTAGATAAGTAAAAAATTTCGAGAGGATGAGCGGTTCCTTAACATTGGAGATGAAAGTCTTATTCCAGTTCTGACCTTGGAAACTTTGTAGCTTGTCTTCGAGTCCAGTAGTGTCATGTTAAATGATTATCATTATTGTCCCTCTTTTTTTATGAATGTCATCTCTATAGGTCTTTTGGCCAAACTTGGTTATAAGTTTATAATAAAGGATGATTTTTGTGATATCATTATGAATGATACTATAATTATGCGTGGACAATTGAAACATGTCATATACATAATATCATGGTCTGTTAGTGTAATGTACACACCCAGTAAATATCCTAAATTAGATAATGTCAGTGAATCCTACCTTTGACATTGTAGGCTTGGTCATGTGAACAAGAATAGGATTGACAGGTTGATCAAGGAACGTGTCCTTGAGATAAATGATTGTGAATCATTGCCTACCTGTGAGTCCTGTCGACTTGGTAAGATGACTAAGTCACCTTTTAAGGAAAAAGGTAAAAGAGCCAATGATGTCCTAAGTCTAATACATATTGATGTATGCGGGTCTATAAATATAAGTACCAGAGGAGGATACTACTACTTCATTACGTTTAGAGACGACCTATCGAGGTATGGGTATATCTATCTTATGAAGCATAAATCAAAATTATTTGAAATGTTCAAACGATTTCATGCTGAAGTAAAGAAACAAACTGAAAAGAGTATTAAGATCCTTCAATCAGATGGAGGAGGTGAATACTTCACTAGTGAGTTCCTGATATATCTAGAAGAGAATGGGATTCTCTCACAGTAGACCCCTCTTAGAACACCACAACATAATGGGATGTCGGAGAAGAGAAATCGAATCTTGATAGACATGGTCTGATCCATGATGGGCTTTACGAGTCTGCCAATCTCTTTTTGGAGATATGCTCTAGAAATTGCCTGCTACATTCTGAATAAGGTGCCCAACAAGTCTATTGATAAAACTCCATATGAGATATGGACTGGGCATAAGCCGGTGCTCTCACACCTTAGGATCTGGGGGTGTCTAGCTTATGTTAAGTGTTTAAAGATAGATATGCTTGGACCGAAGTCCGACAAATGCTTGTTCGTAGGGTACCTAAAGGAAACTAAAGGATACTACTACTACCTCGCTGCAGAATAAAAGGTGTTTGTCAGCAGTCGAAAAGTCTTTTGGAAAGAAAGTTCCTTGGTGAAGGAGCTAATGCCTGTAAAATTGAACTTGATGAAGTTCATGAGGTGGAAGAATCGACACACACAAAATTAGATTTGATTGGTGAATCAAATCTAGAGCCAGTAGAGGTGCCATTAAGGAGATCTGGTAGAGTACCACATCAGTCGGATAGATACTATGATTTTTTGATCTAAAACGGTGATCCCATCAAACTTGATGAGAATGATGAGGATCCGATCACCTATATGGAGGCCATGCAAAGGTCCAACTCTGAGAAATGGCTTGATGCCATGAAATCCAAGATGGAGTCCGTGAAGATCAATGGTATATGGACACTAGTTGATCCATCCGAAGGGATAAAATCCATAGGGTGTAAATGAATTTTTAAGAGAAAAAGAGCGGACGGAAAGGTAGAGACCTATAAAGCCTGTCTAGGTGCCAAGGATTACCGTCAGTATTATGGTATTGACTATGATGAGATATTCTCTCTTACGACAATGCTTAAGTCTATTCGGATTATGAAAGAATAATGCCCTACCAGCCAATCACATATGTGATGTGATACGATCGTGATGTTGTCGTTAGGACATCATGATTATCAATATAATTCTGACTTCAATAAAAATTAAAAATATGTAAAAAGTAGCGAGTCAGGTCGAATCCACAGAGAAGGTAGGATTTTGATTTGAAATCTTTGATTTTAGAAAAGAAAAATAAAGTTTCAAAGAAAGTAATTTTAAGTCAGAAAATAAAAATTAAAAGTATAAAAAATAAATTAGATATTAAGATCCACTATTTAGATCCTAACTTCTACTTGCAAGATAAATAAATAACAAAAATTTAAAATACATAAAATAAATTGGTACTAAGATCTACTAATTAGATCCTAGCATCTACTTGCAAAAAAAATAATAGACAAGAATATAAAATGCAAGAAAATAAATTTTGCATTAATTGAAATTAAAATTTAAGTATAAAAAATTTAAAAAAAATAATAAAATAAGAAAAATAAAACTGTAATAAAGATCTGAAGTTGGTCAGCATAGGCTCGTCGAGAAGATGATTGATGATCTTTCCTTCTTCCATCATACTCTGTAAAGCGAATCGACTTTTCTTCTTCTTCCTCTTGGGTCTCTAAATCTATCTAATTTTTTTTCTAATTTTTTCTAGTCTTTTCACTAATTTTTTCTACCCTTTAGACTTATTCCCAAACCCCCTATTAATAGATGAATTTTTTATATTTTTTTGATAGGAAAAGGAGTTCTAAAACTCTTAGAAAATATATTTTATCTGTAGAAATTTTTTTGGCCATCGGATCAGCTTTGGACCACTCAAATCTATTCAAAAATCACAGTTTTAATCCTTATTGTTGGTGCAAAAATCTGCCTGCGTCAGAGAAGCTGGAGTCGAGGGGGTCGCGGTCACCGTCGGGACCTGCAAAAGAAGTCTAAACCGGAGGTGGGGTTGCTCCGGCAAGACCCTCTGACGCTCAAGTCAGTTCTCTGCCTCAACAAGAATGGAGTGCTCGAACAAGAATTTTAGCAGAGTTTTGAGATAGTAAAAATGAAGCTTATAGAATAACGTATCTGGGTTCTCCTTTTATAGATGGAGGGGGCAACAAATTGACAGTGACGCCTGTAACCATCCCGTCATGGGCCGCCCAGGATCAGGAGGAATTTATTGTGGAGGGTAGTGGAGCGAAATCATGGCTATCACTGTGGCTCGCCATGTGGAATCAGTTACGGAGAGTGGAGCGGTGTCCGCTGTCGTGGCTTGTCAGGGAGTGGTGGAATCGCACGGAATCCACCACAGGAAATGGAGCAGAATCGTGGCCGTTAATACGGCCTGTTAGGGGGTAATGGAGCTACGCGGGGTCCGCCACAGGGAGTGGAGTAGAATCGTGGCCGTTAATACGGCCTGTCAGGGGGTAATGGAGCTACGCGGGATCCGCCGCAGGGAGTGGAGCAGAATCATGGCCCGTGATGGAGATTGACTACGAGCCCTGCTGGGTCGACCCCCTGATAATCTATCTCAGAGATGGAGTTCTCCCCCAGGATGCGAAAGAAGCTCGAAAACTCCGAAACCAAGCCTCCCGATACATCCTTTATGAGGGCAAATTGTACAAGAGATCATACTCTCTGCCCCTCTTAAAGTGCCTCCGGCCTTCGGAGGCTGACTACGCCTTGTGGGAAGTGCATAAAGGAATCTGCGGGAACCATTTGGGGGCTAGATCTTTATCCCACAAGTTGCTCCGCCAAGGATATTACTGGCCGACAATGCATCATGATTCGATCGAATATATCAGAAAGTGCGATCGATGCCAGAGATATGCTAACGTCCAGAGACAGCCCGCCACCGAGCTCACGCCCTTGAGTGCCCCATGGCCTTTCGCGCAGTGGGGGATGGACATCCTTGGCCCTTTTCTTATGGCGTCTGGATAGAGGAAGTTCCTCCTTGTAGCGATCGACTACTTCACCAAATGGGTTGAAGCCGAGCCACTAGCAAAAATCACAGAAGCAAAAGTGCAAGATTTCGTCTGGAAGTTGATTATGTGTAGATTTGGTCTGCCTAGGACCCTGATCACTGATAATGGACGGCAATTCGCGGGAGCGAAATTTGTCGAATTCTGTGAAGATCTAAACATCTCCCACAACTTCACATCGGTAGCCCATCCTCAGGCAAACGGTGAGGCTGAGGTGACTAACAGAACCCTTCTGTAGGGGATTAAGACAAGGCTTGAAAAGGCGAAGGGAACTTGGGCGGACGAACTTTATCATGTGCTGTGGGCATACCGAACTACCCAAAGGCTGCCCATGGGGGAGACCCCCTTTGCTTTGGCCTTCAGTATGGAGGCTGTCATCCCAATTGAGCTTAAACTCCCATCAGCGCGAGTCGTAGCATTCGACGAACACCAAAATTCACGAAGTCTTAAAGCCAACCTTGACCTGCTGGAAGAAAGACGGGAGACAGCTCAGGTTCGAATGGCAGCCTACAGACAGAAAGTCGCTCGATACTACAACGCTCGAGTCAAGAACAAAGTCTTTAAAGCAGGAGATCTAGTACTTCGACGAGCCACTGTCTCGCTGCCTCAGGATCGAGGGAAGCTCGCCCCAAACTGGGAAGGCCCGTACGAGGTCAAAGAAGTAGTTCGGCCCGAGACTTATTATCTTAAGGAGCTCGGAGGAGCCGACCTCCCGCGACCATGGAGCTCGGAGAACTTACGAATGTACTATCGATAACTTCATTTTAATTAAGAGTTGTATATCTGCATATCTTTGGTACT
Source organism: Elaeis guineensis (assembly GCF_000442705.2). Taxonomy (NCBI): domain Eukaryota; kingdom Viridiplantae; phylum Streptophyta; class Magnoliopsida; order Arecales; family Arecaceae; genus Elaeis; species Elaeis guineensis. The sequence continues at coordinate 56,840,573 of NC_025997.2, forward strand.
ATTCTACATCCACAGGACAATCCAAACAAATTGTCTCAGATGCGAGAGGAAAACCTCATCCCGACAAAGTCGAAGGCCCGGTTCCCTTTAGACCGAATGGGGGGAGAGGCCCTACAATGCCCATATGCGCCCCCACAGCCCTGTTAGGGACAGGAGGAGAACCTCGCCCTAACTTGAGCAAAGTCGAAGGCCCGGTTCCCTTTAGACCGGATGGGGGGAGAGGCCCTACAACGCCCATATGCACCCCCACAGCCCTGTTAGGGACAGGAGGAGAACCTCGTCCTAACTTGAGCAAAGTCGAAGGCCCGGTTCCCTTTAGACCGGATGGGGGGAGAGGCCCTACAACACCCATATGCGCCCCCACAGCCCTATTAGGGACAGGAGGAGAACCTCGCCCTAACTTGAGCAAAGTCGAAGGCCCGGTTCTCTTTAGATCGGATGGGGGGAGAGGCCCTACAACGTCCATATGCGCCCCCACAGTCCTGTTAGGGACAGGAGGAGAACCTCGCCCTAACTTGAGCAAAGTTGAAGGCCCGATTCCCTTTAGACCGGATGGGGAAAGTGGTCCTACAGCACTCACAGGCGCCCCCACAGCCCTGTTAGGGACAGGAGGAGAACCTCGCCCCAACTTGAGCAAAGTCGAAGGACCGGCTCTCTTTAGGCTGGAAGGTGGGAAGGGTCCGGCAACACCCATATGTACGGCCACGACCGCGCTAGAGATAAGGGGAGAGACTTCCCCCAGGGGCCCCCTAGCGATAGACCGTGTCTGGACTCCTACAGGAGCCGGGCTCAGTCCACAACTTCTACTGCAAAGAAGACTCTGCCCGGACTCCCACGGGAGCCAGGCTCCGCCACCAAATTCGACTGCTGGCAAGCTCCATCCGGACTCCTACGGGAGCCAGACTTTGCACTTGACTTTGATTGCAGGAAGACTCCATCTGGACTCCCACGGGAGTCGAACAACGTCCCGACTCCACCTACGGGAGCTGAACTCCCGTAACCCCCCCAAGAGCGGAGGAAAAATTCCAAGCAAAAAAAAAAAAAGAAAAAGGGGGAAGATGATGGGTCACGTCAACGACAAATGAAAAACAAGCAGCGCCTAAGATACAGAGAACTCTGTCTCGGCAAAGCTAGGGCTCTCATCAAGAACCCCAACTTTCAAGGAAGCTTTCAACACAGACCCGGGGTAAGAAGAAAAAAGGAGAGGAGATGAAGGGAATGCAACCATAGCCACGGCAAAGGAAAAAGTTCGGCAGATAATGGTTCGATGCAAAGTACAGACAAGGTAACAAAATCACTCCCTCATTTTTTGACTAACAAAATGTACGTTACAAGACCCGGAGGGTCGGAAAAGAATACATTATTACAAGGCTCGAGCACACGGCTTGGAAGGGATACACTGGAGGTCACTTCAAGCTGCAAACTTCTCTTCCTGTTTCTGTCCTTCCCAACCGTATTTTCCAGTGCGTGTGACAAGCCACGACAGCGGACGCCGCTCCACTCCCCGTAACTGATTCCACGTGGCGAGCCACAGCGATAGCCATGATTTCGCTCCACTACCCTCCGCAATAAATTTCTCCTGATCCTGGGCGGCCCATGATGGGATGGTTACAGGCATCACTGTCAATTTGTTGCCCCCTCCGTCTATAAAAGGGGAACCCATATACGTTATTCTATAAGCTCCATTTTTACTATATCAAAACTCTACTAAAATTCTCGTTCGAGCACTCTATTCTTGTTGAGGCAGAGAACTGACTTGAGCGTCGGAGGGTCTTGCTGGAGCAACCCCACCTTCGATTTAGACTTCTTTTGCAGGTCCCAGTGGCGATCGCGACCCCCTCGACTCCAGCTTCTCCGACGCAGGCGGATTTTTGCACCAACACTTATCAATGTCGGATTCAACCACAGTCATTCGATCTGGGTTCGAATTTATTCTAGGCCATCGAATTGTGTAGTTTAATGCCTTATCAAAGTTGAAAATGATGCTGGCCATCCGATTGCATGATGGATTGAGTTTCGACCGTCGGATCGTGCAAAAGCTTTCTCTTATCAACCGACAATGAACAACAGCCATTGGATTTGAGTCGGGATGATTATGGACCGTTGGATCATGCAAAATCATCTCAATCCATCGTGAGACGTGCCTGTGGACCGTGTATTATTTTTGATGGATCATTTTCTGACTCTATAGATCGAGCAGCTAGTCCACCATGCACTGATGGCTATTTTTAAAGTTTTTTAAGATATTTTGGCTTAATTTTTGCTCTGATTTTTATCTTAAAAATAAGAAAAAATATGTATTAATTTTTTTTAAAAATTATTCATTATTTTTGTGCTTAAATTACTCTATTAAATTAACATCTATTTTTCATAAATATACTCTAATTTTATACTTTTTTAAAATTATTTATTTTTACAAGAAAATCTAATTTATTCATAAAATTAGGTTTTTAGGAAGATGTTAGCATCATAAATTATCAAAACTACCTACAATAAATACAAAAATATACCACTTATCATACCTCCCCAACTTAAACTTTGCTCATCCTCGAGTAAAGAAAAAATTTAGAATTAAGTACCGTTTAACTTAAAATTTTAAATTTTATCAAATAATTTTCAAAAAGGGCACTGATATTCAGTAGAGCATGAGTGAGATATGTCATTGAGGTATTAATACTAATTAATATGGGAGTTAAGCTAAGAATATTAAATTTTTTCTAAATTATCCCTACCTTTATCTCCAATTCATTAATCTTCATGTGGACAAGTATATTGTTACTTCCGTCCTTCATTTATTGAAAATATATTTTATCTATTAGAAAACTCTTAGAAAATATATTTTATCTATAAAAATTTTTTTGGCCATCGGATCAGCTTTGGACCACTCAGATCTGTCCAAAAATCATAGTTTTAATCCTTATCAACGTCGGATTCAACCACAGCCATTCGATCTAGGTTTAGATTTGTTCTGAGCCATCAGATCGTACAATTTAACTCCTTATCAAAGTCGAAAATGATTCTGGCCATCCGATCACATGATGGATTGAGTTTCGACCATCGGATCACGCAAAAGCTTTCTCTTATCAATCGACAACAAACAGCAGCCATTGGATCTAAGTTGGGATGATTGTGGACCATTGGATTGCACAAAAATATCTCAACCCATTGTGAGCCATGCCTGTGGATCATGTATTATTTTCAGTGGACTGCGCCCTGACTCTGTGGACTGAGTGACTGGTCCACCGTGCACCGATGACTATTTTTAAAATTTTTTAAGGTATTTTGGCTTGATTTTTGCTTTGATTTTTGTCTAAAAAATAAAAAAAAAATATGTATTAAATTTTTTAAAAATTATTCATTATTTTGATGCTTAAATTACTCAATTAAATTAACATCTATTTTTCATAAATATACTCTAATTTTATTTTTTTTTAAATTATTTATTTTTGCAAGAAAATCTAATTTATTCATGAAATTAGGTTTTTAAGAAAATATTAGCATCATAAATTATGAAAAATACCTACAATAAATATAAAAATATACCACTTATCATGATATGATAGGGTATTTATTATAATTTATCTTTCAAACTTATATAAATTGATAATTATATTAATAAAATAGATATTTTTATTTCATTATATGCTGCATCTTATTATTTTTAAGATTATAATGAACCCCATAGGTCCAGATAATAGTTTTAAGGCCATGATGAGATCATACCAGTAAGACTTAAATCTTTGATAGTCCTGATCTAAAATATTTCTAATCATTGGTACATTGAGTTGAGGATCGATGATACCGGTAAGACTGACATGTCCTATATATGCTCAGAAATAAGGATGGTTGATTTCATAATCACTTGTGTGGTGACACTAATACAAAGATATGGATGCTCATTAGAGAATGAGTTCACTAAATTGACATATGAGAGAATATCAGATGGAGTCTTATTTACATGTCAATTGATGTTTCTTTAGTGAGAGTTGTATAAGTGATCCTTTGACCTAAGGTCATCATGGTACCTTATGTATATGGATTCATATTTTGGTTCGCTATCTAACTTAATTTTTTGATCCTTGTGTGGGGTGTTCTAGATATGGTGAAGTGTGCATGAAGGTTGTGAGTAATCAATAAGGGATCAGACACTCCTAATAAGGGGAGCGAACATCCTATGTGATCTCATAGGATGGTGATTCTGGAAGTCTTTGGCCAAAGCATGATGATAATTAGAAAAGAGTTTCTAATATATCATCAACTAAATCATCATCTTCAGATCGAGATACACAAAGATAAGTGATTGGGTTTGACATATTTTCATGACCACAGCTCATCTGGGATATTGTTTGACTGAAGGATTGAATTACATGGGAACATACCGCTGAAGGGTATTTTGATAATCTTTTATCAAAATTTTAAATCTTTTGGATAGTCATGATACATTGTTAGACGTCAATCTTAACTTATGGACTCATCAAAATTAAAAGAGTTTAGTTCTAGAGTCAATTTAAAAGAGTCCAAGTTGATTGTGACTCTTCGGGTGACCTAATCTCATCGGATTAGGATTATATCGAAAGTCTTAATCCACTGCTGGCTAGATTTGGAACCCAATGGGTCACACACTTTGGGATTTGGTTTTGATTTGATCTAATTAGAGTTTAATATAAATTTTATGGGTTAATTTGATATGCTAGCACATTGTATTAACCCAAGTTTCCAAATTGGTTTAGATCAAAGTGTTTGAGCTAACCTAGACCAGTTGCTTTTGACCTAATGGGATTGGGTCCATTTAAATTGGAACTTTATCCAACTTGAATCAATTTTAAGTGGAGAAGGACTCCTCTACACCCACTAGAAGCCATGATAAAAAATAAATGCTGCCCACCCCTTTATGACATGTGAAGTGGAGAGTCTTTCTTAATGAAGGCTCTTAACTAATATGCATTGTCTTAAATTTCCAACCAGAAATCCTATGTTTTGATGCCAAAATTCATTAATTCTTTTATGGAATGTAGAAGACTAAGAGTCCTTCTACTTTATGTATCTATATCATCAAAAATTCACTCAATAAATTTATTTAGCATGTGGAAAGTTGGAGTGTCAAAGGTTGGTGCCCCTTCATCCCATGTGACGTCCCTTGATCCCCTATTTATAGAGAATGCCCTGTTAGATGTATGCCTTAGATGCCAGATTGGCTAACACATTCCTGTACAAATCTAAGGATAAATTTATAATTTTGACTATAAATCAATAAATGAGTTATTCTTTTATCACATTATGTACATTGTATCTGCGATACATCCTTTGAGTTAGTAGGAATATCAATTCATATTTTTAAGAGTTAAAAATTTAAGGTATGAATTTACATAACTAACTCATAAATAGCTCCTGACCATAGGATCATCACGAGGATGGTGATCGATCCAAAAGGTTGGTGTACGATCGCTTTCTTAGGGTAGATGTGTCTTGAGTCTACGGTGTAGAAACATCGAAGCGAGAGTACAAGTATTCGTTGAGAATGAGAGAACTGAGCGTCACCACCTCGAGCAGTCATAAGAAAGTCTACCTTTTCATCGATGACTAGTTCGATGCTACAGTTGTGTGTCTAGTTCTTTGACCTGAGGTGCATCGACAGTTCACCTTGAGTGTGTTATAGTTTGACTATACCATAACTCGATCTCCTAGCCATTCGAAACCCTGAGGTGTATGTTGGCTGCAGCATATTCATTGTAGGAACCAGATCGCACCAAGATGAGATCTATCAAACTCGATAGATAAGAGGAGTAGTCCTATGATGATCGAAAAATCAAGCCCTTAAGCCCATGGCCATGGTAGAGTGAAATAATGAAAAAGAATTTTTCATTGGGGTTTCACATCGAACTCGGATCGATCGATTGATTCATATGACTGATGTTGGGTCTGACGAGTTCACCTTAACCCTAATTCAGTCGGGACTCATGATAGAGGAACTCAATCACATAGGTAGCTGCACCGAGAGGTTCATCTTCAGTTCTAATGGGTTGCCACCATATACTGCTAGGTATCACTGGTAGATTTTGGAAGCAATTAGAATGATCTTGATGATCGATCATTCTAATTGTATGAATCAGAAGAGTTCTGGTCCATCGAAAGGAGTTTCGATGATGTCGATGATGAGATCACGACATATCTCATTATCATACAGAATTGAACCTAACTGAGTCACACTAACAAGGGTAAGGATCTAGATATCATCAATTAGGCTAGCCCAATTGATTTGGATTAGATCCAATTAGGTTCAAGAAAATCATGCTAGCACTCGATTGAGCCTAACTTTCTCCTCGTATAATTTTTTCTATCTCGACTGAGCCAAATATGATTTGACTCAACTAAAAAACCTAGAGAAGATTTCTCTCAGTCTAAATAAAACTTGTCCAGCTTAAAAAAAATTTATCTTAATTTATGAGATGAATTTAAGACAACACCTGCTAATTTCTGACACCTACCATTTTCATTTTAGGACATCTATCAAATATTGACATATGGTCTTAAACTGAAGGCCACTTGGCAAGAACTCATTGAAGGATTTTTGTGGAGTGTCCACATGCCAAACCACATCAAAGTGGGTGCTATAATTAGATTATGGCGTGAGCCCAATTGGATTAAGTGGGCGCCCCAAGTGGATAAGGATGGAGAGTCCTGATTAACATGGACTAGTTGGCGCCAACCCTTGCTTGTGCTTATCCAAAGTTGGTGCCAACATAGGAGAGAGAGTGGGGATTCTTACTTGATGTGATCAGATGACATCACTCCATCAATCAAAATTTTTTTAGAATTAATTGAAATTTTTTGATTGATCGAATGATGTGGCACTGCGCAGCGCAGCAGGGCTATATAAACCCTATCTGCGCCTAGGGTTTTAAGTTTTTATTAAAAACCATCAAAGTTGCTGCCCCCTTCCTCTTCTCTACATCCCATCTTAAGTTCTTCCTCCCCTCTTCATGTCCAAGGAGTTGGATGTCCATCTGGTGAAGGATCAAGGTGTGGTGACGCCTTGAACAGGAAGGCTGCAGGACTTCTTCGACAGGCTGCTGCTCCAACTTCAGGAAGACTTTTGAAGATCTTCCTAATCAGTTTTAATTTTGATTTTTGGAGCAAAGATTCATGAGGAGAAGATGATCTAGATCTTACTTGAGTAGATACTGGTAGAGGCCAGACGACTGCATGACTAAATCAGAACCTCAGGCTTGCTGTGATCATCTACATGGTAATCAGATTACCCTTGAGGTATTTCATGTTTCTTCATACTTTTAGATTTATTTTAGAATCAATATCAAATAATAAAATTAGATCTAGAGATTTAGATCTGAAATAAATATAGGATAAAATTATTTAAAATTATTTCACCTCAGATTTGATGAAATCTGGAAGATCCTATAAGGAAAAAGATAGTTTTTCCTTCAACTGGTATCAGAGCCAGATTTATGGCTCAGTTTCAGATCTAATTTAGATCTGATTTTAATTTTAAGTTATCTGATATTAAAAGATTTCAGATATCACATCAAATATGATAAGATCTAAAATCAAAATATTTAAAATTAAATCAAATAAGATCTAACATGCATGAGATGCATGACTAGACTAGGATTAGTTGAATCCATGAATAGTCTTAAAAGTTTATATTTTAATGTGATTAAAATATGAATTAGATCTAATTTATTTTTTATTTTTTTGATATTATAAATATTATAATCAGATCAAAAAATAAAAAATAAAATTTTAATTATTTCATAAAATTGATCTGTTCCATGCCTAGATTAGTTGTAGAATTGTTCTAGTAACTTGTCTAGAATAGTTTTTATTTTGAATAGTTCAATTTAAATTCTATTTTTTAGATATTACATGTGATATATTAAATCTGAAAGTATATTAATTAGATCAATTTTTAATACATGAGATGTATGCAGAACATGTATTAATTAGATCTTAAATTATATATGTGATATGTAAATTTAGATCTAACTAGTTTTGTAGTTAAATTTATATTTTTGATTAAGGTGTTCCTCATGGTCATTCGGTCATAAGAATAAAGTAGGATTTAAAGGCCCTCTCCTCCCATTTAATGGGGTGTTCTTATGACGTGTAGGGGTGCTGCGCGTTCATCCTTAATCAGAAATCAAAACTTACTTTTCTGCAAAACCCTAGATCCTGAAATCCTAAGATTTATTTTACATGTTTTGTTTATGAACCCAAACTTAATTAATAAATTAAGCTTATGAAATTAAGTTAGGTCTAAAATTAAGAATTTCAAATCTAAGATATTTTCATAAAATTGGGTTCGGACTTGGGTAGCTCAATTAGGTCTAGCGGTTGATCAAACCGAATCAACAGTTGGTTAGGTGGGATCATGAAAGCTAATAATTGACCAACCTAATAGGATTAAGTTTGGGTCAAGGTCGAATCATATTTAGATGTGACTCGATCAAGTTAAGACCTAATTTGGCTCAGTGGTTAGAGCCTGGATTGTAGGCTAACCCAATTAATTCTGGTTTGATATTTTGGTGTCTAAGGTAAGTTGTGCACTTCTATGCAGGGTCTTGAGGAGAGCAGGATGTTGAGGGATGGGGAGATGATCCTACACATCGAAAATGGAGCAAGAGTTACTGCTGTGGCCGTGGGAACCTACCTTCTGCGATTACCATTAGGATTAGATTTGTTTCTTAGAGATTGTTATTATGTGCCTACAACAAGCAAGAATTTGATTTCTGTTTCATGTTTAGCACAAGAAGGCTATGTGATTAGCTTTCATAAGGACCATTGTAACATATTTTATGAAAATAATAAAGTTGCAGATGGTTTTCCTATTAACGATCTCTATCAGCTACATATTGATGTTTCTGTATTTAATATCGAGCAAAATGTGAATGCCATAGAAATTAAAAGGCCTAGAGATAGTCTAAATGATAGGTATCTGTGGCACCTTAGGCTAGATCATATAGCGGAAGACAGCGTTAACAAATTAGAGAAATCCGAGCTATTGAGTCCGTTGACTTTCGAGTCATATCCAGTTTATGAATCATGCCTTCAAGGCAAAATGATCAAATTTTGTTTTGTGGGACATGGGGAAAGGGCCACAGACCTACTTGCCCTAGTACATACAGATGTGTGCGGCCCTTTTGATGTGTCAGCTAGAGGCAACTATGTCTACTTCATCACCTTTACCGATGATATGTCTAGATACGGGTATGTGTTTCTAATGAAATATAAGTCTGAAGCCTTTGAAAGGTTCAAAGAATTCAGACATGAAGTAGAAAAATAAACAGGAAAGCCCATTAATGTTCTTCGATCAGATCGAGGAAGAGAATACCTTAGTCAGGAGTTTCTAGACTATCTTAAGGATAATGGCATAGTCTCTCAATGGACTCCACCTGGAATGCCACAACTCAACAGGATTTCAGAACGGAGAAATCGGACCCTATTAGATATGATCTGTTCCATGATGAGCTTCACGGACCTCCCTGAATTTTTTTAGGGACATTGTCTCATGATAGTAATATATGTATTGAATAGGATTCCCTCTAAAACTATTCCTACCACACCGTATGAGATATGGCATGGTAAGAAGCCAAGTCTGAATCATCTCAGAATTTGAGGTTGTCCGACTTATGTCAAAAGATAGCAGGCGGACAAGTTAGAGTTCAGATCTTTTAGAGCTCGATTCATAGGATATCCTAAAGAGTCATTAGGATACTATTTCTATATTCTGAAAGACCATAATGTGATTGTGAGTCGAAATACTATTTTTTTGAAAAAATAGTTTATTCAAGATAGTGGAATTGGAAGAATAATTAAGCTCAAGGAGAATGTCTCTCAAGAGCAATGAGCTGAAGAACCTGAGGAACCAAATCAATCAGAACCAGTCCTAACACAACCTCTTCCACCTCGTAGATCGACTAGAATTTTTCGTCCTCCTGAAAGGTACTTAGGTACCATACAAGAGGATATAGAGAAAATATTTCTCATGGGAAATGGGGCTCATGGTGATGATCCTAAGACCTATGATGAGGCGATATCAGATATCGACTCTGAGAAATAGTTAGAGGCAATGAGATCAGAAATTGACTCGATGCACTCAAACCAAGTCTGGACCTTGGTAGATCCACCTGAAGGTATTGTACCTATTAGGTGTAAATAGATCTTCAAGAGAAAGATAGGTGCAGATGAAAATGTAGAGACATTCAAGGCTAGGCTTGTAGCGAAAGGTTATAGTTAGCGTGAAGGCATTGACTATCAGGATACCTTCTTGCCCGTAGCCATGCTTAAATCCATCCGCACATTGCTTGCTGTTGCAGCCTATTTCGATTATGAAATATGGCAGATGGACGTGAAAACAGCGTTCTTAAATAGACATCTTGGGGAAGATATCTATATGGAACAACCAATCGATTTCATATCCAGTGATGATGATCACAAGGTCTGCAAGCTGCAAAGATCTATTTATGGACTTAAGCAAGCATCTCGGAGCTGGAATATCCATTTCAATGATGTGATCAAAACATTTGGTTTCATCAAGAATGAGGAAAAATTATGTATGTTCAAAAAGATCAGTGGGAGCGCAGTTGTCTTCCTCGTATTGTACGTAGATGACATCCTCCTAATTGGGAATGACATTCTCAGGTTGACCTCAGTCAAAGGATGGTTGTCTAAGGAGTTCTCTATAAAAGATCTAGGAGAAGCATCCTTTATACTGGGTATTAAGGTCTATAGAGATAGACCAAATAGGATGTTGGGACTTTCACAGAAGATGTACGAGGAGGTGCTAAAAAGGTTTAGCATGGAAAACTCCAAAAGAGGTTTAGTACCTTTTAGACATGGCATTCATCTCTCCAAGAAGATGTGCCCTAGCACACCTGAGGAGATTGAACGCATGAGCAAGATCCCTTATGCTTCGGCAATAGGGAGCCTCATGTATGCCATGCTATGTACACGACCTGATATAGCCCATGGTGTGAGTGTCACAAGCAGATATCAGTCGAATCCAGACGAAGAGCACTGGACTTCTGTGAAATGTATCCTTAAGTACTTGAGAAGGACTAAGGATATGTTTCTAGTATTTGGGAATGGAGAACTCCAGATTCAGGGATATACAGACTCAGACTTTATGTCTGATATAGATGATCGAAAGTCGACATCTGGGAGTCTTTTCATTTATAATGGTGGTACAGTTAACTGGAAGAGTTCCAAACAGACGGTGATTGCTGATTCCACCATGGAGGTAGAGTATATTGCTGCATCGGAAGCTGCGAAGGAGGCATTCTGGTATAAGATTTTTGCCGCGGAGCTTAGAGTGATGTCATCGGATGCCATCCCTCTTTACTGTGACAATAATGGTGCCATAGCCCTAGCTAAAGAGCCAAAGTCTCACCAGAAGTCCAAGCATATCGAGCGGTGATTTCATCTGATCCATGTTTACCTCAAAAAGGGTTATGTCGAGGTTATGAGAGTCGACTCCACAGACAATATGGCAGACCCATTGACAAAGCCATTAGGCCAGCAAAAGATCAAAGCCCACCTTGAGAAGATGGGATTTAGATATGTAGCCAATTGGCATTAAGTCAAGTGGGAGTTTGTTAGATGTATGCCCTAGATGCCAGATTGGCTGACACATTGCTGTACAAATCTAAGGGCAAATTTACAATTTTGACTATAAATCAATAAATGGGTTATTCTTCTATCACATTGTGTACATTGGGTCTGTGATACATCCTTTGAGTTAGTAGGAATATCAATCATATTTTCAAGAGTTAAAAATTTAAGGCATGAATTTATGTAACTAACTCATAAACAGCTCCTGACCATAGGATCATCACGAGGATGGTGATCGATCTGGAAGGTTGGTGTACGATCGCTTCCTTAGGGTAGATGTATCTTAAGTCTACGATGTGGAGACACTGCAGCGAGAGTATAGATATTCATTGAGAACGAAAGTACTGAGCGTGACCACCTCAAGCAGTCATAAGGAGTCTACCTTCTCGTCGATGACTAGTTCGATGCTGCAGTTGTGTGTCTAGTTCTTTGACCCGAGGTGCATCGACAGTTCACCTTGAGTGCGTTATAGTTTGACTACATCATAACTCGGTCTCCTAACCATTCGGAACCCTGAGGTGTATGTTGGCTGTAGCATATTCATTGTAGGAACCAGATCGCATCAAGATGGGATCTATCAACCTCGATAGATAAGAGTAGTCCTATGATGATCGAAAGATCGAGTCCTTAAGCCCATGGCCATGGTAGAGTGAAATAATGGAAAAAAATTTTCCATTGGGATTTCACATCGAACTCAGATCGATCGATTGATTCATATGACTGATGTTGGGTCTGACGAGTTCACCTTAACCCTAATTCAGTCGGGACTCATGATAGAAGAACTCAATCACATAGGTAGCTGCACCGAGAGGTTCATCTTCAGCTCTGATGGGTTGCCACCATATACTGCTAGGTATCACTGGTGGATTTTGAGAGCAATTAGAATGATCTTGATGATCGATCATTCTAATTGTATGAATCAGAAGAGTTTTGGTCCATCGAAAGGAGTTTCGATGATGTCGATGATGAGATCATGATATGTCTCATTACCATACAGAATTGAACCTAACTGGGTCACACAAACAAGGGTAAGGATCTGGATGTCATCAATTGGGCTAGCCCAATTGATTTGGATTAGATCCAATTAGGTTCAAAAAAATCATGCTAGCACTCGATTGAGCCTAACTTTCTCCTCGTGTAATTTTTTCTATCTCGACTGAGCCAAATATGATTTGACTCAATCAAAGAACCTTAAGAAGGTTTCTCTCAGTCTAAATGAAGCTTGTCCAGTTTTAAAAAGTCTTATCTTAATTTATGAGATGAATTTAAGACAACACCTGCTAATTTCTGACACCTGCCATTTTTATTTTAGGACATCTGTCAAATGTTGACATATGGATCTTAAACTGAAGGCCACTTGGCAAGAAGTCATTGGAGAATTTTTGTGGAGTGTCCACATACTAAACCACGTCAAATTAGGTGCCATAATCAGATTATGGCGTGAGCCCTATTGGATTAAGTGGGCGCCCCAAGTGGATAAGGATGGAGAGTCCTGATTAACATAGACTAGTTGGCGCCAACCCTTGCTTGTGCTTATCCAAAGTTGGTGCCAACATAGGAGAGAGGGTGGGGGTTCTTATCTGATATGATCAAATAACATCACTCCATCAATCGGAATTTTTTCAAAATTAATTAAAATTTTCTGGTTGATCGAATGATGTGGCACTGCGCAGTGCAGCAGGGTCTATATAAACCCTGTCTGCACCTAGGGTTTTAAGTTTTTGTGAAAAACCATCAAAGCTGCCACCCCCTTCTTATTCTCCATATCCCATATGATTTTCTCCCTCCCCTTTTCATTTCCAAAGAGTTGGACATCCATCTGGTGAAGGATCAAGGCATGGTGATACCTTGAACAGGAAGGCTGCAGGACTTCTTCGATAGGCTGCTGCTCCAACTTTAGAAAGACTTTTGAAGATCTTTCTAATCAGATTTAATTCTAATTTTTAGAACATAGATTCATGAGGAGAAGATGATCCAGATCCTACTTGGGTGGATAATGATAGAGGCCAAGCGACTACATGGCTAAATCAGAACCTCAGGCTTGCTGTGATCATCTACGGGGTAATCAGATTATCCTTGAGGTATTTCATGTTTTCTCATTCTTTTAGATTTATTTTAGAATTAATATCAGATAATAAAATTAGATCTAAAAATTTAGATCTAAAATAAATATAGGATAAAATTATTTAAAATTTTTCTGCCCCAGATTTGATGAAATCTGGAAGATCCTATAAGGAAAAAGGCAGTTTTTCCTTCATGCCCCACATGGCTTCTTGCTGATATTTTTGGGTAAAATTAGAGAGGGATGTGGTAAATATAAGAAAAATTTTGAGGAAAAAGAAAGAAAAATTTGAGTTGCAAAATTTGCAAGAAGGGTGATGAGAATTTCAGCAAGTGTTGCTTGAGTGCCCTAGGGTTTGATTTTTTCATATGTTGGAGTCAAAAATCAAATCTTAAGTTATATAACATCTGAAGAGTATCTTCTTAGTGTCATTCTGGTGGTAAGATTGAAAGTAACTGGATTTTGGTGCGATCGTGATGCAAGTTCGAAGCCGACAGTATTCTTTGGGGGACAAGGCTGCGGCAGCGCACCAGTTGGGAAGGACCTTGGCCAACTTCTGTGTGGATCACCATTAGAGGACTTCTATCTTGGGGTCTTATGGAGAACACCAACATGCCACTTTTTTTTTGATAAAAGTATAAAATTCTATCCCCATGCATGCTTGTTTTTTCTTTGATCAATATCGGTAAGGTGATTCTAGGATTTGAATTCTGGCTCGATAGTTTTATGTGATAGAACTACTAATTTGTATGATTTTAAAATTTTTAAAAATTATTTTTTATTGGGTGGCTGAAATTCAATAATGGTATCAGAGCCATCCTTGTCTGATTCAATCAAACAAGTGCAAAATTGTTACATAGAATTGTTATTGATCATATATCCTGCCAAATATGCTGCATTATTTTTAGCATCAGTCTTTAAACTCAAAAAATATTTTTGACTTTATATATACCATAATGTTAAATTTTAGTTATTAAATTATAAATTTATGATAATTTTAAAATTTATATTATCATGATAGCCTGATGCTTATATCGATGTATGGTTAAGGGTGTTTGCCATGCCTAATGTGATTAGGGTTTGATATATTTCTTCGATATACTTGTCATATGTTTTGATCTCAAATACACCCTTATATGATTTTGGCATGATTATATTATTGCAATTATGAATTGTAGAAGCATTGTATAATATGTAAAGTATATTTTATGTAGTTGTAGTTAGGATGTGTCGAGATCAGTTTAAAGTCCCTCGAAAAAATTATATTAAGTTGTAATATCGGTATTCACTTTTAAATTAAAAGTTGAATTCTTAAGATCAATTAGTGTCGAGGAAAGTGTCAATGGTGGTTTTTTTAATTAGGTCTGTATGCTGGCCCGGCCAACTCTGTTGGTGTCTAGAAAAACTACGGAGAGCCTCTCACCTACTTATCGGATCAATTTGGTCTTGTTGATTTTCGAACTTAGATTGATTAGTGATGTAGACATTACAAGGGTCTTCCTGAAGGAACCAGATCTAGGGTTTCAAGGTTAGATCTTAAAACTTTTTCAAGATTAGACAGCGGAAGACTAAAATAAATCAAAATTTATCTTATAAAATTAGAGAATCTCTAGATCTAAGATCCTATTACATGATTATTACATGACATTAAATCAGAAATTAAAATATAAAGAGCAAGAACTACATGTTGATCATATCAACATGTTTCTATACTACATCTAATGTATGTAAAATATAATAGATCAGATCTATTATCTTGCAAGTTAGACGTTCTAACTTTACTGATCCGAGCTTGAAGATGATATTACGAGCTGCACATGCATCCGGCCTCTAGGAGTCATCCACACGAGCCCACGAATCATGATCAAAAGTTCTGATCCAAAAAATTAGTACAGTATGCTAGTACTGTGCTGATCCTTCTTCAATGATCGATCAGATGCCTCCTTCTTCTTGATTTGGACTCTTCTAAAGATGAAAACTAAGAGAAGAAGTTTTAGATGTGAGACACTCTCAGAAAACTCACAGATGGAGGAAGGGAAGAGGTGAACCCAGCAACCCTAAAAGAAGACCTTTTTCTTCTTCTCTTTGCTTTCACCTAGACACTTAGATTTGTGTCTACTATATCTCCATGCCCCAATATTCTTTCTCTCTGATTTTTACATGACCCAAAGGTCTCTCAATCCTCTATAATCCATGAAAATTTCAAAAAAAAATTCATCTTAAATAATGAGATACAAAGAATCCTTGTCTAGGTCAAATACCTAGTCAAGGAAAATCCAAATAGGGCAAGACAAGTGGTGCCCAACTCATAGGTGCCCCCTCCTTTTTTTGCCATGGACCTTCAGCAAAGGGTGCACAATATGTGCCATAAAATCCACAAAAATTCTAAAAAAAAATTGAATAAAATCAGTGCCATAAGGAAAGAGTTTTGATTTCCTAAAATTCTATCTCATAGAATTTGAAATCCAAACTAATTCCTACTTTGACTGGATCCACAACCACATTCCATGTAAGAGAGAAAGAGTGGAAAGCTTTGGGCATGCATGAAGGTCTGGGAGAGAAGGTTTTGTCGCATAAAATAAGAGAGAGTGGACGTGGGAGGCTAAGGTGGAGCAAGGTGGAATCCTAGTCTTACTAGGATTCAATCTATGACTTGTTCAAATTTGGTTTCTCAAACCAAATCAAACTAAAATCAAATCAACCCAATTAAAATAGATCTTAACCTAATTAAGAACCTAATTTAATTAAATTAAATTAGATTTAAATCTAATTTAATTTTTTAATCAAATTAGAAATTAGGTTGATCCAAGTCCTAATTGAATTAGGACTAGTTTTTCCTTGCACTTGGCTTATCCAATAAACTAATTGGACTTGATCCAATAAAGCTCAAACTAAATCTAATTAAATTATATTCAATTAGACTTAATCTCATCCCATTGGCTTAATCAAATTAAGTCAATTAGCAATCAAATTGCTAATCGATCCTCCTGCAACACTTGCACTAGGTTAAATGTCAATCGTATTGATCGTTTAACCCTAGAACGATTCTTAATCATTGATCAACCATCCGATCGGATCGTGAACTCTAATGTGTGTGACCTCATAGGTCCGAATCTAAGCCGCTAGCATAGAAATAAATTCTTGTACCAATCAAAGTGACCATCTAGCAATGGTACCCGACAGTTGGATAGGTCGAATGTATAGAACAACATCCTTAGAACCCATGCGGATATAGTTTTTGTTGGTGCAAAAATCTGCCTGCATCGGAGAAGCTGGAGTTGTGAGGGTCGCGGTCACCGTCGGGACCTGCAAAAGAAGTCTAAATCGGAGGTGGGGTTGCTCCGGCAAGATCCTCCGACGCTCAAGTCAGTTCTCTGCCTCAACAAGAATGGAGTGCTCGAACAAAAATTTTGGCAGAGTTTCTAGGTAAAAATGAGAGCTTAGAGAATAACGTATCTGGAGTCTCCCTTTTATAGGCAAAGGGGGCAACAGACTGATAGCGACGTCTGTAACCGTCTGGCAGTGGGCTGCCCAGGAGCTTGTTGCGAAGAGTAGTGGAGTGGACCCGTGGCTATCACCGGGGTGTGCCACGTGGAGTCTGCCACGAGGAGCGGAGCGGCGTCCGTTGTCGCGACTTGCCAGAGAATGAAAGAATCGCGCGGTATCAGTCGCAGAAAGTGGAGCAGGATCATGGCCATTATTGTGGCCTACCAGGGAGTGATGGAGCTGCGGGGAATTCATCGCAGGAAGTGGAGCAGGATCGTGGCCATTATTGTGGCCTGCCAGGGAGTGATGGAGCCGCATGGAATCCATCGTAGGAAGTGGAGCAGTGCTGTGGCCGTTACTGCGGTCTGCCAGGGAGTGATGGAGCCGCACGAAATCTGTTGCAGGAGGTGGAGCAGAGTCGTGGCTGTTGCTGCGGCCCGCCAGGGGGTCCGGGCCTATCGGTCAGAGTTTGGCTGGGGTGTATGGCAGAGAGAGGTGGCTAGCCACCCATCTGAGAGGAGCTCGGAGTCCGACTCTCGCAGGAGTTCAGATGGAGTCTTCCTTCAGTCAAAGTCGGGGGTGAAGTCCGACTCCCGTAGGAGTCCGGGAGGAGTTTACCATCAGTCGAGGTCGGGGATGAAGTCCGGCTCCCGTAGGAGTCCGGGCGGAGTCTTCCCGTAGCCAGAGTTGGAGATGAGGTCTGGCTCTTGTAGGAGTCTGGGCTGAATCTACCTGCAATCAAAGTCAGGGGCGAAGTCCGGCCCCCGTAGGAGTCCAGATGAAGTTTACCATCAGTCGAGGTCGGGGATGAAGTCCGGCTCCCGTAGGAGTCCGAGTGGAGTCTTCCCGTAGCCGGAGTCGGAGATGAGGTCTGGCTCTTGTAGGAGTCCGGGCTGAATCTACCTGCAATCAAAGTCAGGGATGAAATCCGGCTCCCTTAGGAGTCCGGACGAAGTTTACCTGTAAGCGAAGTCGTGGGTGGATCCCGGCTCCCTTAGGAGTCCGGGTGAAGTTCTTGTGCAGCCGAAATTGGGAACGAGACCCGGCTCCCGTAGGAGTCTGGGCGGAGTCTTCCTGCAGCTGGAGCTGGAGACGAGATCTGGCTCCCGTAGGAGTCCAGGATGAATCTACCTGTAATCAAAGTCAGGGATGAAATTCGGCTCCCTTAGGAGTCCGGACGAAGTTTACCTGTAAGCGAAGTCGTGGGTGGAGCCCGGCTCCCATAGGAGTTCGGGCGAAGTCCTTGTGCAGCCAGAATTGAAAACGAGACCCGACTCCCGTAGGAGTCCGGGCGGAGTCTTCCCGCAGCTGGAGCTGGAGACGAGATCTGGCTCCCGTAGGAGTTCGGGCTGAATCTACCTGCAATCAAAGTCAGGGATGAAGTCCGGCTCCCTTAGGAGTCCGGACGAAGTTTACCAGCAATCGGGGTCGAGGACGGAGCCCGGCTCCCGTAGGAGTCCGGGCGAAGCCTTTCCGTAGTCGAGGTTGGGGATGAGATCTGGCTCTCGTAGGAGTCCAGGCTAAAATCTGGTAGTTGTAGGAATCTACCGTTGGAGAAGTTCAACTGTTGGCAAAGTCCGGGGTAGTTCGGATTGGAGTTGAACCTGGCTGGAAGAAGTCCGGAAGGGATTCGGGGAGCAGCTGATAGTCGTAGAAAGTCGACTGGCGGTGGAGCTTAGTGAGCGCTTAGGGCGGTTTAATAGATAACTGAGGGAACTCATGTTGAAGGAGCTCGGGTGGTGTAGTGGGAGTTCGTCCGTCGGAGGAATTCAGTCAGCACTGTGGGGATCCGACTGTTGGAGAAGTTCGGGGAGATACTGTCCACGGTCGAAAGCCGGAGGAGTTCTGGGAGGGTCAATCCTGTTAAGAACTTCAACTGTGGGTATTTTATACCCAACACCAGTCTCTTTACTTTCGAGTTTGAATTTCGAATGAAGTACAGAAAGATTGTCACAGTCAAAGTTCCTCTCTTGATGTCCGCGCGCGATCGTCCTCAGATATTTTGGCATTTAATGCATGCATGCTGGAGCCTTTTTTCGATTAGGGCGACCCGAAGAGTCTTTTCGAAACTCCCACCGGGACGTGATCCTAAGCATCGTGCCATGAAAGTCCGCGAACGGTCAACCCTAGGTCGCAGTGAGTGGGACACGCGGGACACATGGTGGGCACTGGTTGGCCTAGGGACACCTGCCACCATAACTGCGCCAGGCTCCGTTGCCTATTTAAGCCCCCACCTTTCCTCCAGGGGCTTCACGACATCTTTCTTTCACCTGAGAGCTTAGCCACTCAGCCACTCCATCGGTGCCCCTTCTGACTCCGAGCGTCCTTCGCGTCGGTCTTTGCCATCTCCGCCGGCTCTCCGCCATTTCCAGTCCCCCAAGTCTCTCCAAGGGGTTCCCCCACCGGGGCCTCCACCCCGGAGGCCAATCTCAAGATGATGCCACGGACTAGGAAGAGTGTAAGGAGGAGAACAGCAGTCTGCGAGTTCTTCGGTTGTCAAACTGCCGCTGAGGGTTCCCGCCGCCTTAAACGGGGCTCAAGGGAGAATTCCTTCAACAACAGGGGTTTAATAACGAGGACAACCGGTGAAGGCATTTCTCCTGAGAACTTTGGAGCAGCCGAACGGGGTGACACCGGTCAAAGGGGCAGAGCTTTCGTCACAAGCCGTGGGTGGATCCTTGATGTTGTCGGGGCTGAGGGACCAGAAGCGGTCGGCACCGACAGCGGGGCAGTAGAACTTATTGCGGGGACGGTGGAAGTAGCGCATGCCGACCTTACCGAAACACCTAGGATGGTGGTTGTCATGGAGCACATGGCGGTGGCGCATGTCTTCGGCATCACCGCTGCCTCCGGGGTAATTTCGGTTCTTCTTGAAACAGGTCATCGTCGCCGCTGCCGTTGCCCTTGCTGCCCCCTGGAATCTATCCCATCCTTTTCCCCCTAGGGTTGGGATTTCGGAGGTGGAGCGGAACGAGGCGGGGGGTGAGAGCCGAGAGGCTTGTTACACATACTGGACAATGCTGCTGGGAAGGACAGAACCGGAAAGAGAAGTCTACAGCTAGAAGTGGCCTCTGGTATATCCCTTTCGAGTCTTGTAATAATATTTTCTTTTTCTGGCCCTTCGAATCTTGTAACGTACATCTTGTTAATCGAGAAATGAGAAGGAGATTTTGTTACTTCATTCGTGCTTTGAGTCGAATCGTTGTCTGCCGAACTTCTTTCCTTTACCATTGTTGTTGTTGTATTCCCTTCTCTCTACTTCTCTTCTTTTCTTCTTTTCTTCCTTTTCTTCTTCTTTTTCTTTTTCTTCTTTTTTTTCTTTTTTTTCTTTTTTTGACGTCGTCCGTAGGTCGTCGGTAGTTGTCACGTCAGCTCGCCTTTCAGTTGTCCTTCTTCTTTAACCTCAATGGCTCCACGATGTATATTTGATGAATAATATGAGAAGAGAATTTTCTGCTACTTCTTTTACTCGTGTGTTGAATTATCGCTTGCCGAGTTTCTTTTCGGCCTTTGCATCGTTCGGAGGTATCCGATTGCCATCGTATCGACTCATCTTTTTCGTCTGTGGCCGCAGATTCGATTGGGGCCGTTCGACTTTGGCGCCCCCCATCAGGGCTCGAGCTCGGAGGTCTGAGCTTCCGTCACCCTGAGGAAGTCATCTCATCTTGGGCTTGCGTTGAAAGCTTCCTTGAAAGCTGGGGTTCTTGATAAGAACCCCAACCCTTGCTGAGATGGGGTTCTCTGCATCTTTGACGTTGTTTGCTTTCCATTCGTTGCTGACGTAGTCCATCGCTTTCCCTTTTAACTCCTCTCCCCTTTTTCCTTTTCGAGTGGGATTTTTTCCTCCGCTCTTGGTGGGGCTGCGGGAGTCCGACTCCCGTAGGTGAAGTCGGGGTGAGGTCCGGCTCCCGTGGGAGTCCGAACGGAGTCTACCTGCAGTTGAAGTCAGAGGTAAAATTTGGCTCCCGTAGGAGTCTGGGCGGAGCTTACCAGCAGTCGAAGTCGGGGATGAAGTCTGGCTCCCGTAGGAGTCCGGACGAAGTTTACCTGTGGTTGAAGTTAGAAACGGAGTTCGGCTCCCGTAGGAATCCAGAAGAAGCTTGTCTGCAGTTGAAGTTGGAGATGGAGTTCGGCTCCCGTAGGAGTCTGAAAAAAGTTTTATTGCGAAGGGGCCGCTGGGGAAGGTCCCCCTTTTTCTCATCTGGTCTTGAACGACCAGACCTTAATTGATGTCAGGGCGAGGTTCTTTCTCTATTTCTATCATAACAGGTTTCAGCTCTAGTTAGGGCGAGGTTCGCCTCTTGTCTCTAACATGGCTGTAGGGGCACATATGGGCGTCGCTGGGGCCCTTCCCCCCATCCGGTCTAAAGAGAACCGGGCCTTCGACTTTGCTCAAGTTAGGGTGAGGTTCTCCTTCTGTCCCTAACGGGGCTGTGGGGGTGCATATGGGCATTGCAGGGCCTCTCCCCCCATCCGGTCTAAAGAGAACCGGACCTTCCACTTTGCTCAAGTTAGGACGAGGTTCTCCTCCTATCCCTAACAGGGTTGTGGGGGCATAGATGGGCGTTGCAGGGCCTCTCCCTCCATCCGGTCTAAAGAGAACCGAGCCTTCGACTTTGCTCAAGTTAGGGCGAGGTTCTCCTCTTGTCCCTAACAGGGCTGTGGGGGCGCATATGGGCGTTGCAGGGCCTCTCCCCCCATCCGATCTAAAAAGAATCGGGCCTTCGACTTTGCTCAAGTTAGGGCGAGGTTCTCCTCCTGTCCCTAATAGGGCTGTGGGGGCGCATATGGATGTTGCAGGGCCTCTCCCTCCATTCGGTCTAAAGAAAACCGGGCCTTCGATTTTGTCAAGACGAAGTTCCCCTCCTGCTTCCGACATGGTTTGTCTTGATTGCCCTGTCGGTATAAGCTTGTGCCAAGGGAGGAGACATATAGATATGCAACTTTTATTTAAAATAAAGTTATCGGTAATACATTCGTAGGTTTTTCGAGCTCCATGGTCGCGGGAGGTCTGCTCCTCCGAGCTCCTTGAGGTAATAAGTTCCAGGCCGGACTACTTCTTTGACCTCATACGGGTCTTCCCAGTTTGGGGCGAGCTTCCCTCGATCTTGAGATTGCGAGACAGTGGCTCGTCGAAGCACTAGTTCTCCTGCTCTAAAGACTTTATTCTTGACCCAAAAATTGTAATAGCGGGCGACTTTCTGTCTGTAGGCTGCCATCCGAACTTGAGCTACCTCCCACTTTTCTTCCAGCAAGTCAAGGTTGGCTTTAAGACCTTGCGAATTTTGATGTTCGTTGAATGCCACAACTCGTGCCGATGGGAGTTTAAGCTCAATTGGGATGACGGCCTCCGTTCCGAAGGCTAAAGCAAAGGGGGTCTCTCCCGTGGGCAGTCTTTGGGTAGTTCGATACGCCCACAGCACATGATAAAGTTCATCTGCCCAGGTTCCCTTCGCCTTTTCAAGCCTCATCTTGGGAGGAACTTCCTCTGCCCCGACGCCACGGGAAAGGGTCCAAGGATGTCCATCCCCCATTGCACAAAAGGCCATGGGGCACTCAAGGGTGTAAGCTCGGTGGCGGGCTGTCTCTGGATGTTGGCATATCTCTGGCATCGGTCACATTTTCTGACGTATTCAATCGAGTCATGGTGCATCGTCGGCCAGTAATATCCTTGGTGGAGCAACTTGTGGGATAAAGATCTAGCCCCCAGATGGCTTCCGCAGATTCCTTCATGCACTTCCCACAAGGCGTAGTCAGCTTCCGAAGGCCGGAGACATTTTAAAAGGGGCAAAGAGTATGATCTCTTGTACAACTTGCCCTCATAAAGGATGTATCGGGAGGATTGATTTCGAAGCTTCCGAGCTTCTTTCGCATCCTGGGGGAGAACCCCATCTCTGAGATATGTTATCAGTGGGTCGATCCAACTGGGCTCATGGTCAATTTCCATCACGGGCCATGATTCTTCCGTACTCGGGCACTTGAGCACTTCAAAGAGAACACCTTTGGGTAATTCAGCTGGAGCCAACATTGCTAGCTTGGAGAGAAGGTCGGCCCTGGTATTTTCCAACCTCAGAATCTGCCTGATGTCAAAGCTGCTGAAGGCGGAGGCGAGCTCCTTTACCTTTTCAAGATATTTAGCCATGCTGTCCTCCTACGCTTCATAGTTTCCGTTGACTTATCTCACTACTAGTTGAAAGTCGCTGTGGACCCTGAGCCGATCTATTCCCAGCTCTTTGGCGATCCTCAGTCCTGTGATCAGAGCTTCGTATTCCGCTCCATTATTCGTTACAGGAAACTCGAAGCGCAGAGCGTACTCCGCAATGATTCCCTCCGGACTGATCAAGATCAAGCCCGCACCTGCGCCCGACATGTTGGAAGACCTGTCCACGTAGAGGGCCCAAAAGCAATCAGAGGGATCTGCTTCTTCTTTGGGGGAGTTCGGTCGGAGCCTCAGGTCGTCAATTTTGCCTTGTTCGGGTTTGGCCTCCTCTGGGATAGTACACTCCACTATGAAATCTGCCAATATCTGGGCCTTCACTGCTGCCTGGGTCGATAGTTGATGTCGAATTCTGTGAACTCGATCGCCCATTTTGCCATCCTCCCGGAGGCATCCGCCCGATGTAGAATCGCCTTGATCGGTTGGTCGGTGAGCAGTGTTATGGTGTGCCCTTGAAAGTAGGGTCAGAGTCTCCAGACTGCAATCAACAGGGCATAAGTCAGTTTTTCTAATTTAGTATACCTGATCTCGGTGTCTCTCAATGTGCGACTGACGTAGTAGATTGGCAGTTGGACTTTTGCTTCTTCTTTGACAAGGACTACCGCGAGAGCCATGGGAGAGACAGCCAGGTATAAAAACAGTTCCTCCCCAGGCTCTGGCTTCGCCAACAGTGGAGGTGAGCCAAGGTAGCTCCTCAGTTCTTCGAATGCCTGTTGGCACTCAGGGGTCCAATAGAAGTTCTTCAGCTGCTTAAGGGTTTGGAAGAAGGGTAAGCACCGTTCGACTGACGTCACGATGAAGCGATTCAGGGCTGCTATCCTCCCTGTAAGGTGCTGAACCTCTTTTATCGACTTCAGGGCGGTCATCTCCTGGATAACGTGAATTTTTTCTGGATTGGCCTCAATCCCACGCCCCAACACCATGAAGCCCAGGAACTTTTCCGAGGTCACTCTGAAAGTGCATTTAGTCGGGTTTAGCTTCATTTTATATTTTCGGAGGGCGTCGAAGGTCTCCTCGAGGTCGGCGATGTGGTCCATGAAAGATTTACTTTTTACGAGCATGTCATCCACGTAGACCTCCATGTTGCGGCCGATCTGCTCCTTGAAGATTTTGTTCACCAACCGCTAGTAGGTTGTGCCTGCATTTTTGAGGCCGAAAGGCATGACCCTGTAACAGTAAAGGCCACGGTTGGTAATGAAAGCAGTCTTTTCTTCGTCTTTCAGTGCCATCCTGATTTGATTATAGCTGGAGAATGTATCCATGAAGGTGAGGAGCTCATGGCCCGAGGTCGCATCCACCAGTTGATCGATTCTGGGAAGGGGGTAGCTATCCTTTGGGCAGGCCTTATTCAGTTTTTTGAAGTCTATGCACATCCTCCACTTGCCGTTTGCCTTTTTGACTAAGACAACATTGGAAATCCAATCAGGATAATTCACTTCTCTAATGAATCCGGCTTTCAGAAGTTTGTCCACTTTCTCGGCTATCGCCTTTTGCCTCTCTGGTGCATGACCTCAGATTTTTTCTTTCGTCGGTCGGTGCTTTGGATCGACAGCTAGTCGGTGTTCCATGACTTTCGTGTCGATCCCCGACATGTCCGTCGGAACCCAAGCAAAGATGTCCGCATTTTTTCATAGAAAATCGATGAGACGCAACCGCACCTCTTCCCCCAGATTGGAGCCAATCATCGCCACATGCTCAGCATTCCCGTCATTCAAAGGGATAGGTACCAGATCTTCGATTGGGCCGCCCCTCTCTTCAGCGAGGTCGTCGCGAGCATCCAGCCCATCAACTGGACAGGGGTCGAATTGGTCGCTTCTTTGCAAGGCTATGTTGTAGCAGTGTCTGGCCAGGGCTTGGTCTCCTCGGACCTCTCCGATACCCTGGTTGGTGGAGAATTTCAACTTCAAATGGTAGGTTGACATGATGGCTCGGAGAGCATTGAGGTCAGGTCAGCCGAGGATTGCGTTGTAGGCTGACGGTGCCTTCACCACCAGAAAATTCACCAGAGCCCTGGATTGCCTTGGATATCGACCTGCGGCCACAGTCAAAGTTATCATTCCCTCCATCGAAACAGTGTCGTCGGTAAACCCTACTAGAGAGGAGCTAATCGACCTCAAATGGCCGTCAAGGATGGACATTCTTGAAAAGGCATCGTAGAACAAAATGTCGGCCGAACTTCCAGTGTCGACGAGAATGCGGTGGATGTCGTAATTTGCTATATTCAAGGAAACTACAACCACATCGTTATGAGGGAATTGAACTCCCTGAGCATCTTCTTCAGTAAAGGTTATGGGCTCCTCAATCTTTTATCGCTTGGGGGGTATGGCCAATACATTGGTCGCTTCCCGTCGGGATCCTCCCGAGATGGTGCTGGCAAAATCCGTCGGAGGCCGATTGTCCGACCGCTCCACGTCGGCCACCATTGTCGGAGGATGCGGGGCCAAAAAAACTGGAGGCGAGACCGAAGCCTGAGATCTGGCCGCGGAGGCCATGGGTCATTGCGTGGATGCCTTGCGGGAAGGCATCGGGCAAAGACCAAATGGAGGGAGGAGGAGAGAACATCGGAAAAGATGCCCGGAGGTGGTCCCGTTGAGTGCTCCTTCAAGAACAAGGGTACTGCGAAGGCACCGGCCCTCCTTCTAGTGCCAATCCTGTTGGTGCAAAAATCTACCTACGCCGGAGAAGCTGGAGTTGTGGGGGTCGCGGTCACCGTCGGGACCTGCAAAAGAAGTCTAAACCGGAGGTGGGGTTGCTCCGGCAAGACCCTCCAATGCTCAAGTCAGTTCTCTGCCTCAATAAGAATGGAGTGCTCGAACGAAAATTTTAGCAGAGTTTCTAGGTAAAAATGAGAGCTTAGAGAATAACATATCTGGGGTCCCCCTTTTATAGGCAAAGGGGGCAACAGACTGATAGCGACGTCTGTAACCGTCTGGCAGCGGGCTGCCCAGGAGCTTGTTGCGAAGAGTAGTGGAGTGGACCCGTGGCTATCACTGGAGTGTGCCACGTGGAGTCTGCCACGAGGAGCGAAGCGACATCCGTTGTCGCGACTTGTCAGAGAATGGAAGAATTGCGCGGTATCCATCGTAGGAAGTGGAGCAGGATCGTGGCCATTATTGTGGCCTGCCAGGGAGTGATGGAGCCATGGAGAATTCATCACAGGAAGTGGAGTAGGATCGTGGCCATTATTGTGGCCTATCAGGGAGTGATGGAGCCGCGTGGAATCCATCGCAGGAAGTGGAGCAGTGCTGTGGCCGTTACTACGGTCTGCCAGGGAGTGATGGAGCCGCACGAAATCTATTGCAGGAGGTGGAGCAGAGTCGTGGCTGTTGTTGCGGCCTGCCAGGGGGTCCGGGCCTATCGATCGAAGTTCGACTGGGGTGTATGGCGGAGAGAGGTGGCTAGCCACCCATCTGAGAGGAGCTCAGAGTCCGGCTCTCGCAGGAGTTCGGATGGAGTTTTCCTTCAGTCAAAGTCGGGGGTGAAGTCTGGCTCCCGTAGGAGTCCGGGCGGAGTTTACCATCAGTCGAGGTCGGGGATAAAGCCCGACTCCCGTAGGAGTTCGGGCGGAGTCTTTTCGTAGCCAGAGTTGGAGACGAGGTCTGGCTCTTGTAGGAGTCCAGGCTGAATCTACCTGCAATCAAAGTCAGGGGCGAAGTCCAGCCCCCGTAGGAGTCCGGATGAAGTTTACCATCAGTCGAGGTCGGGGATGAAGTCCGGCTCCCGTAGGAGTCCAGGCGGAGTCTTCCCGTAGCCAGAGTCGGAGACGAGGTCTGGCTCTTGTAGGAGTCTGGGCTGAATCTACCTGCAATCAAAGTCAGAGATGAAATCCGGCTCCCTTAGGAGTCCGGATGAAATTTACCTGTAAGCAAAGTCGTGGGTGGACCCCGGCTCCCTTAGGAGTCCGAGCGAAGTCCTTGTGCAGCCAGAATTGGGAACGAGACCCAGCTCCCGTAGGAGTCCGGGCAGAGTCTTCCCACAGCTGGAGCTGGAGACGAGATCTGGTCCCGTAGGAGTCCGGGCTGAATCTACCTACAATCAAAGTCAGGGATGAAATTTGGCTCCCGTAGGAGTCCGGACAAAGTTTACCTGTAAGCGAAGTCGTGGGTGGAGCCCGGCTCCCGTAGGAGTCCGGGCGAAGTCCTTGTGTAGCCGAAATTGGAAACGAGACCTGGCTCCCGTAGGAGTCCGGGCGGAGTCTTCCCACAGCTGGAGCTGGAGATGAGATCTGGCTCCCGTAGGAGTCCGGGCTGAATCTACCTGCACTCAAAGTCAGGGATGAAGTCCAGCTCCCTTAGGAGTCCGGACGAAGTTTACCAGCAATCGAGGTCGAGGATGGAGCCCGGCTCCCGTAGGAGTTCGGGCGAAGCCTTTCCACAGTCGAGGTCGGGGATGAGATCTGGCTCCCGTAGGAGTCCAGGCTAAAATCTGGTAGTTGTAGGAATCTACCGTTGGAGAAGTTCAGCCGTTGGCGAAGTCCGGGGTAGTTCGGATTGGAGTTGAACCTGGCTGGAAGAAGTCCGGAAGGGATTCGGGGAGCAGCTGATAGTCATAGAAAGTCGACTGGCGGCGGAGCTTAGTGAGCGCTTAGGGCGGTTTAATAGATAACTGGGGGAACTCATGTTGAAGGAGCTCGGGTGGTGTAGTGGGAGTTCTTCTGTCGGAGGAATTCAGTCAGCACTGTGGGGATCCGACTGTTGGAGAAGTCCGGGGAGATACCATCCGCGGTCGAAAGCTGGAGGAGTCCTGGGTGGGTCAATCCTGTTAAGAAGTTCGGCTGAGGGTATTTTATACCCAACACCAGTCTCCTTACTTTCGAGTTTGAATTTCGAATGAAGTACAGAAAGATTGTCACAGTCGAAGTTCCTCCCTCGATGTCCGCACGCGATCGTCCTCAGATATTTTGGCATTTAATGCATGCATGCTGGAGCCTTTTTTCGATTAGGGCGACCCGAAGAGTCTTTTCGAAACTCCCACCGGGATGTGATCCTAAGCGTCGTGCCATGAAAGTCCGCGAACGGTCAACCCTAGGTCGCGGTGAGTGGGACATGCGGGACACGTGGTGGGCACTGGTTGGCCTAGGGACACCTGCCACCATAACTGCGCCAGGCTCCGTTGCCTATTTAAGCCCCCACCTTTCCTCCAGGGGCTTCACGACATCTTTCTTTCGCCTGAGAGCTTAGCCACTCAGCCACTCCATCGGTGCCCCTTCCGACTCCGAGCGTCCTTCGCGCCGGTCTTTGCCATCTCTGTCGGCTCTCCACTGTTTCCAGTCCCCCGAGTCTCTCCAAGGGGTTCCCCCTACTAGTGCCACCGGTTATTGCACCGGATAAACTTCTGCTACTCATGTTCTACTACTTATGTTTGTTATGCCACTATTTTTTGCTGCTACTAGAACCGCTATGGTGGTATTGTCGCCTGCCCCTGAATAAGCAGTAAGGCGTGGGCGCGTTGGAACGATCCCGCTTTGAAAGCTCAACCTCGGGAGAATCAGTTTCGCCGGTCCAGTGACTTGGCATACAAAGGCGAGTAGGGTTCTCCTCCATGTGGTGCACTCCCGCTTCTTCATACCCGGAATAAGTTTGAGCTGCTCCAAGGGACAGCTTTTTGCTGCCGGATGAAGGTCTTACGTCGGCTAAGAAGACGGAAAATTCCATCTCTTTTGTGGTCCTGGAGATCGGGGAGATAAGAGTTCGCCCACCCTATTTTGAGTGGGTGCTCGCAAGGTCAAAGTCCAAAATTCTATTCTTTCATTAATACAGGGGTAGTGGGGAATAAATAGTTTAAGTGATTCACACCTCGAAGTAGAGTGTGTAAATACCTGATGCATAGGTTGAATCATTCGCTAAACAACTATTTTGTTGGGCGATCAACCAGGTGCTCCTACCCAACCGGACTAATGAATGCCAACTGGAAGAACTCACTTTCCTATCGTTCAGTAGGAGATCCCTTCTTGTGGCTTGAAAATGATTCCCTCTTGCTAATGGGGAGAGATCTTTCATTAGGGTTTGATGCTCCTCAATGGAGATCCCCAGAATAATAGCTTGCTTGTAGAACCCTTTGTTTGGTACTTTAATGGGGGTATTCTTGTACAGCTTGGCCCTTTCCCTGGCGCACTGCCATCGAATCTACTAGTCCTCCTCAAACCCAATGGGATAGAATTCCTTGCGAATTAGAGTTTTCAATTTCTTCCGTGACAACCCAGAAATGTCATGGTTCCTCATATATGCATTCCATCAAGTTAATGCATAATTTGACGATTTCGATTTTCTTTCTCCGATCCAGTTCATTCTGTCTTCTTTCCGACGGATCAGCCCTATTAGAGAAGGGCTTCCGATTCTGTATGACAACAGAACGAGCATTCGCTGGACGGCCAAACATTGAATGAAATGTTGGCATGGGGTTTCGGCAATTTCCATTCTATTTTCAGTCTTTTTCAATTGAAATTGATCTTGTATACGCCGGTTGAAGCACACGTTGGAGCATCCAAACGAACCAGCAGGGGCTGCTGTGGCAGAGACAGCAGCAAAAGCACTAGTCTCCGTTGATCACGTACCAGCAGGGAAAGCAGCATAGGTAGCAGGAACTAACTAGGGTTTAGGTACCAATTCGAAGAGCATTCGTTTACCGGGGTCGAGAGCAGCCAGCCCTAGAGGTACCACACTAACAGCGGCATCCCGACCTGATACGGATCCCTACCTCTCTATCCACAACCGACCCTTCGAAAGCTTATTTATTTACTTGAGGCATAGGCATGGGCACAGGTGGAGACACAAGCAAAGGCACCAATAAATAGCTACATGGGTCGCATAGAAGCTTTAAGAGATAAGGGGGGCATCCATCGAAGATGGCAACGCAACGGAAGCACGAACGAGGTAGCTTACGCTTTTTTTTTCATCCTCACTACCTGGTTTATAGTCGAATCTAGAGAATATGAACTCAAAACATTCTTCTTTTTTTTTTGGTACGTTGCTATGAGCAGCTCTGGTGCTCGATCTTGGGTCTTAGGTGTGGGTCGGATCATGATAAAGAAGGTTCCGTGGTTGTATAATTCCCAAGCGGAAAGTCATCTACTTGCAAAGTAGATGGGGTGATCAAGCGGCCCTTCCTGCGCCAACATACATCCAATGGCATAGAGTGATGCGTCAGTATGAACATGAACTCCTTATTCCAATCCGGAAATCGGGGCTGACAGCAAAGACTCATCTGCATGCTTAAAGGCTTAATCCTGTTTCGGTCCCCAACCGTTATACCTTTCTTCTGCAATGATTCCATTCTGGGGTTCCGCGCTTCGCAAAGTGTTTAATGATGCGTCTGTAATAGCCTATGTGTTCCAAAAAAGAATGCGCTACGCCCGGCCCCCTTTTTCAGTAGATGAGATTAGGATGAAAGGGCTTGCTTTCATTAACATTCAGTGAAGGTGCATAGCTTCTTTGAATGTCCCGCTGATTGACTACTACATCTAGGGACGGGACTGATCCCGAAAGAGAGGTCTTTCTTTCTGGTTATGAAATCGCTTAGGTTGAAAAGCAAGTCGATGATGCCATAAGTCAAACGGGTCCTTCAATGCACTCACTGGAGAGAAAAGATCATCTCCAATCTAGTTGTAAGGTCTTGTCCCCTTATTAGTAGCCGAAGTGTATGCCAGGTCATTTTTGAGAAATTGATATGTGCATCGGAATACTTTAACACTTTAAATAAGCATTAGTCGACCTCCGGAGGACAACAATTTGCTTTTCCAACCTGAGATTCTCTTTTTCATTTTCTCCAGTAGAGGAAGGCAATGCTCTCTCTTTATTCTCTTGGGGGACAAGGGAAAATCCAGGTACTTTATAGGAAAACTACCATTTTTGATTC
The DNA here is from genome assembly GCF_000442705.2 of Elaeis guineensis. NCBI lineage: Eukaryota > Viridiplantae > Streptophyta > Magnoliopsida > Arecales > Arecaceae > Elaeis > Elaeis guineensis. The sequence continues at coordinate 56,871,817 of NC_025997.2, forward strand.
CTCCTCAATGATCTGGAATTTCTGCGAGGAGCTCTATTCGAGAAGAAGCACAGGCTCTTATCGAAATTGACCTTTTGGCCATTACAATCAGCTTCTTACTTCTTTCCAGAAAGATTTTCAGTTTCTTAAGATTTCGTTTATATCATTATATAATAATATAAAAATCGTTCGCAAAGAGAAGGTGGGAGAGTGCTGGGCACGATCTCAAACCATGGTAAGGTGTTATCATTTTCAATGATACCAACTCCTGTAGGCCTCGGCTTAGCACTTCTTCAGCTAAAATCAACAGGCTAGGGTTGGAAGCCTTGTCGCAGCCCTCGAGAAGCTGGAAAGTACTCATGTGGCACACCATCCACAAGCACTCCAAAGTTTTCATTACATAAACATCCATGTATCAAATTCCGCCATTTATCACAAAAGCTGAAAATGACACACACGCATTACCCCCAACAAGCCCATTCGATCCAAAAAGATGCTTTTGCCATATCCTGAGTTTCTTTTGACCCCCCCCTCCCTCCTACTATTAAGCTTTTTGGTTTAAATCCTTTATCACTTAAAGCCACCTCGTGAGCCAAGGAGATCTTCTCTACAATAGTTAGTCCTTTAACAAAAGCCCCTTGTTCCTTAAAAATGATTCTAGGGAGAATCCAACTCATTCTTCGAGCTAGAGAGAATTTTATAGAAATAGTGACAAAGCTCTCCTTCAAATATCTCTTAAATAAAGGTAGGTCGGAATTGGTGAAAATGTGAAGGACTTTCGGAATAAGGGCAATCAATGAAATTTGAATTCAATAAATAGGGCTTAACAGCGCCTTCAGCAAAGAAATTGTGAACCGCCCTGACCAGGTCGTCTTCAATAATCTTCCAACAGTGAGAGTCAAAAAGACCTGGGAATCCATCAATTTAAAGGATAGGGGAGGCACTCTAACCAGGCTCTATTTTCACCGCATCATGGATTTCCTCTCGTTATGGCGTGGAAACCTGGGAGAGATTTTCAGCATCAGTGATCATCGTGGGAATACATCTAAGTAGATTAGGCTTCAGGCGCCACCCCCCACTCGGAAACCATGAAAAGCAGAGCCCTTGAAAGTGCTCAGCAGCTTTGGCCCCCACCTGAAACACATCACTAAGGATGGAGCCATCATCTTTAACAACTTCTTTTGAGTTCTTTCTGGATCTTCTAGCTAAAGTGGAGAGATGAAAAAATCTGATCTCTTTCTATCGCCCTCCTTTCCTTTAGCCATTTGATACGGGATTTCTGTTTCCAGATAATTTCTGAATGTCTAAGGCATACATCATAAAGATTTTTTGCCTCTTTTTCTTCCTGGGCTAACTCCGCAGTCCATCCCACCCTTTCCAAGGATTTCTGAATGTCGCAGACGCTTCCTTGATCTTTGAAAAAATCGATCCCACAACATATTTATTCCAAAGTAGGAGGTCCCCCTTAAGTCATTTCAATTTAGAAAAGAAACGGTATAACGGGGATCCCCAGGCCGGTTGTTTCCAAGAGGTAGACACCACCTCCAAAAAAGAGTAGTATTCAAGCCAAAATCTCTCTTTTTTAAACGGCCGGAAGGCGGCGCTTTTAATGCCAATTTTGATCAAGAGTGGGCAATGATCTGATTTGAGTCAGGGGAGGTGCTCCACTAGTATATTAGGAAAGATGGACAACCATTTGCTGTTTGCGAAAACTCTATCTAGTCTTAACTAGATATAAAGAGTCCTCTTACGATTATTACACCACGGGAACCTATTTTTAACAAATCCCACATCCATTAAGCCACAATCGTTCACAGCTTAGCTTCATTAAAGTCCCTCTCCGCTATGCTATGCAGGAGTAGCCCTCCCAGTTTCTCTTCCGGTGACAAAACAGCATTCAAATCTCTTTTAAGAAGCTTTTTGGGGGAAGGGCGGGAGGAGCAATTAGAGTCATTTTTTGAAATTCATCCCACAGGTCTCGCCTATCAATAGTTTAACAGCTTGCGTGAACAAAAAGGAGGCATACCTGAGTATTTTAAGATTTGATCTTTGCGTTGGTAGAAATGAATTGGGCATTGCCTTCAATCATGGATAGGTCAAGGATATCTTCTCTCCAAAAGACCAAGATATTGGAAGGGGATTCATCCGAGATGTTCGACATTCATCCATACGCAATCTCCGCTTCAATTTTGATACATAGTTGGCCCTTCTAACCATTGGTTCCAGGATGACAACCAAAAACTAAAGCCCGATCCGAGCAAGATCGTCGAGACGTCTACGCGTGGAAAAAACCTTGCATTCCAAACAATTGCAATTGTGGAAATTTTTGAAATAGAGTGGAGTGGGGCTTAGCCCCAAGTTTGGATTGTGCCCTAGTAGTCGCGCTCTTACCCAGGTGCTGCCATTTGTTTGCCTTCTTCAGAGGCTCCGGTTTCAAATCTTTCTCAAAGATAGATGATTGTGGGTCCTGAGAGGAGCTATTTGATTCTTAATTATGATCATTGGAATGAAGAGGCTTTGAGGACCTTCCTTCTAAGGAGAAAGCGCGAACTTTCTTGTCCATTTCCTTGATAGGAATGTCTCCCTTTGAAACTTCCTCTCCTCTCGTCCGGAAGCTTGTAGATGCACTTCTTTTCGACTTCCAAATGAATGTAGATGGGAAGCGCTACTCTCTTCAATATCTTCATTATGAACGCTCTGACGGATTCTTGCGTACTCTAGAATCTGCTGCTGATCCGTTGACTTTCACTGCTGACGATCCCCTGTTTATGTAGGATTGTTGCTATGCTTTGATTGACCCGTGATCAATGAGAAAGTCTCTTTTTGATCAACATGTCACAATTGGAGATTGACGACTTTACTAGGGCATAGGGGAAACATACATCCAATGCTATCACCATATTTTCTTCGCTGGCAAAACGCCCAAACAAAACCCATCAGGCAGGCTCAGTCAGTCTTTTGCTCACTACGCCCCCTGCTACTCTTGAGCACAGTCTTTATCTGCTGACTGCTCGGGCGGGTGGATACAGTTGATGAAAATCCTATTCCCGAGCACAATCCACCACCACAGAATGTTGTCCCTCGTCATTCGCAGACGAAACCACCAGAGACCTGTCCTGTTCGAGTAATGCCTACACCTCTGGATGTCCGAGATCCGAAGTTTGAGGATGCCATCATGGAGATTGTATCCAATAAAGAGCTTGAGAGACAGACTGGTGAATTCCGAACTTATGTCCGACCTTTTGAGCCGAGTGTTTACCTCGAGTCCTATCCTCCAGGATATGTTCTACCCAAGTTCGACCTATTTGACGGCAGTTTCGATCCTATCGAGCATTTAGCCAAATGAAATTTCAGACACAATGCGTTGATACCGTCCAAAATCCCAAGCTTCTTATGAGACAATTCCGGAGTTCCCTCACCAAGGTTGCTTTCACTTGGTTTAGTAGATTAGAACCACTCGTCTCTCCCCTTCCTTTAGGAAGTACTATCCTGCTGTGCTCGTAATCAGCTGAAACCATATAAAATTTGAATTAAGGCTTTCGCAGCCATACTTTTCAACAAACTGGGCGCTTTGCCTTCGTCGCCCATTCTGCGTAGGCGGTGGTGCTCCTCTGGCCCTTCCTTCGATCCACCGCCTCTTCCTTAGTCTTTGGTTGATCAGGCCCTTTGTTAGGCCTCTCCGTCTTCTCCTCTAACGGGGGAATACACAAGTCCATTACGATCCAACTAGGTGGGCCGCATCAAAGTATATCGTGAGTATAAATATACTTTTCTACCCCCTCGAGCATTCGGATACTTTTTCCGCACAATAAAAAAAAATGACTACCAGTTTCTTTATCATAGGAAGACCGTCTTATGCAATCCTAACCTCTTCGGTACTGCTTACTTACCTTAATGCAATGCGCGATTTTGCTTACACCTATCACGGCTTACCGCTACCATGAATACCCCACGTTGACTTGCTTTGTCTTGCTTACCCCCATTAGCTATAAGTAACCCCCATCCTGCAGCTTAACCCCCTGTGACCCCCATGCCACAGTGCGTCAGGTTCATTTTGGTCGGGAGTGAAGTGCCAACTGACTATGTTGGGCCTTGCCTCTAGCCTTTAAGAGAGTAGGGGCGTAACGGTAGTATGGGGGTTTTCGGGGGTATAGCTGGAGGTTCAGCGTCAAGTCAACTCATTCAATGAATGTTGTTTCATTCACCACGCGGCTGAACTTGTTTTTCTATTTATCTATACCGGCTCTTGTGCTGGTTGTTCAATACTCCCATCAATCAATCTCGTTCAACCCACCAAGCAACGGAACGTTGTGCGGTAGCTCTGCCATCTGAAGCTTTGGAAGGAGGGCTAGGGTGGGGAAGGGAGCGCGCAGGATAAAATTCTAAGGTAAGCCATTCCCGAGGAAGACTTAATGCAGTATGGAAGCTGCTACGTGGAAAAAGTGTTGGGAAATGTGTCCCAAAAAGCCAATCATCAAGCGGTTGACGGTTGAGTAACCAAGTATTGTAATTGATTTATTAATAAATAAAATATATTTGGCATCTTCATCATAAGCTTTCATCTTCTAATGAACTCCGTTGTTATGATGAAGTCCTTAGGACTATTTAGGTTCGATAAAGAGAAGATTTATCGATTAGTCCTTAAAACTGTTCACGACCAAATGATAGGCTGTTAATAAGGACGACAGCTTCTATCGAGCATAGGTTGCTGTAGGCCATATGGGTTGGTTGTCTTCTTAACCAAAGAGTGTGGAGACACTGGTATGGCATACAGGTGAGATGTAAGGGTACATCATCATTGAACGTGACCAACTCCAGAGCATTCTGCTGTCGAGAATATCTCTGATGGGATATAGGTATAAGTGTCCCTTAGACTTGAGATCGCCTCAGTGACTTGCAAGCAACTCACTGTGCTTTGGTACTGGACTAACTGAATTTCTAATTCAGGGACGGAAGGCTTCTGGGCATAGTCAAGTACTTGCGAAGTCAGAGTGTGATCGAGATGGGATTGACCACTCCAAGAGTTGGAGAAGAATGAGTCGCTGTATTTCAATTTAGCAAAACCTTGGCCAGGGTAATCCATCAGATGGATTTGATATTTTGAAATACAATATGGACAACCTGATCAGAGTTGACAGTTGAGCTCTGGGGTGTCCTATGATCATTTTGGTCAAGGGGATAAATTATATGAAAACTATATCTGCATGGGTTCTAAGGATGTTGTTCTATACATTCGACCTATCCGGTCATCGGGTATCATTGCTAGATGGTCACTTCGATTGGTATAAGAATTTATTCCTATGCTACCGGCTTAGGTTCGGACCTATGAGATCACACACATTAGAGTTCATGATCCGATCGGATGGTTGATCAACGATTAAGAATCATTATAGGGTTAAATAATCAATACGATTGACATTTAACCCAGTGCAAGTGTTGCAGGAGGATCGATTAGCAATTTGATTGCTAATTGGCTTAATTTGATTAAGCCAATGGGCTGAGATTAAGTCTAATTAAATATGATTTAATTAGATTTGGTTTGGATTTGATTGGATCAAGTCCAATTAGTTTATTGGATAAGCCAAGTGCAAGGAAAGACTAGTCCTAGTTCAACTAGGACTTGGGTCAATCTAATTTCTAATTTGATTAGAAAATTAAATCAGATTTAAATCTAATTTAAATCTAATTAAATTAGGTTCTTAATTGGGTTAAGACCTATTTTAATTGGGTTGATCTAATTTTGATTTGATTTGGTTTGGGAAACCAAATTAAAACAAGTTATGAGACAGAATCCTAGTAGGACTAGGATTCCACCTTGCGCCACATAAACCTTCTCCACACCCTCTCTCTTATTCAATGCCAATCTCCACTTATTTTGTGCGACAAAAGCCCTCTCCCAGATCTCTCCCACGTTCACAAAAGGTCTCCTCTCTTCTTTCTTACATGGAAGGTGATTTGGATCAAATCTAAAAGGAATAAGTTTGGATTTCGAATTCTATGAGATAGAGTTTTAGAAATCCAAAACTCTTTCAATTTTGCACCGAATTTATCCAAATTTTTTTTGGAATTTTTGTGGCTTTTAGGGTTTACATTATACACCCTTTTCTGGTGATCCATGCACGAAAATATGGAGGAGGTGCTCAAGAGTTGGGCGTCCCTTAACTTGCCATGTTTGGATAAGTCTTGACTAGGTGTTTGACCTAGACAAGGACTCTATCATATCTCTCTATATAAGACGAGTTTCTTCATAAAATTTTAAGGAGAGATAGATATTTGAGATACCTTTCTTCCATACAAAAATAAGAGAGAAATACCTTTGGGTCGTGGAGATATAAAAGATGTAAGTTTGGGCATTTAGAGAGAAAAACGTGAAGAAGAAGACGGTCTTCTTCTAGGGTTTTTATTTTCATATCTTTCCTCCTTCCATCTTGAGTTTCCTGAGAGCGTCTTAGATCTGAAACTCCTCCTTCTACTTTTCATCTTTGGAAGAGTCCAAATCAAGAAGAAGGAGGCACCTGATCAACCATCAAAGAAGGATCAGCGCAGTACTAGCATACTGTGCTGATTTCCTGAAGCAGGATTTCTGATCGAGATTCGTGGGCTCGTGTGGACGACTCCTAGAGGCCGGATGCATGTGCGGCTTGCAACATCATCCTTAAGCCCGGATCAGCGAGGTTAGAGCGTCTAACTTGCAAGGTAATAGATCTGATCTATTATTTAATACATACATTAGATGTAGCTAGTATAGAAACATGTTGATATGATCAACATGTAGTTCATACTATATTTATATATATTTTAATTTTTGATTTAATGCTATGTAATAATCATATAATAGGATCTTAGATTTAGACATTTTATGATCTTAAAAAATAAATTTTGATTTATTTTAGTCTTCCGCTGTATGATCTTGAAAAAGTTTCAAGATCTAACCCTGAAACCCTAGATCTGGTTCCTACAATTGGTATCAGAGCCTAGGTTCTTTATTACATGATTATTTATACATGCTTAGATTATTTCTTAGATTAGATCTAATTTATAATCTGATTATTAAATCTGAAATTAAAATTTTAGATCAATCACAAACTACAAGGTTGTCCTGCTGTAAGGTTTACCCCTTACAGTGCAAAGGTTGTCCTAGTTTGTGTAGATCTATCTTTAATCATAAATTTGTTAGATATGATCTAGATTAAATTTATGATTTATTAGATTTAAAATATGTTTAAATCTGAAATAAAATCTCTTTGTTAATAATTTTTGTGCAAAGAAATTGTTGAAAGTTGAAATTGTTTCAATTACATGAACCTGTTTAGATTAGATCTAAAGTAGTTTCATGTTTATTTCACTTGCATCTTGATTCGAAATCAAACATGCAATATGGTTAATAGAATCATATTGTAAAATTATTTTACAAATATGAAAATGATTTTTTGAAAAGCCAAACCCAACCCTCAGCCCAAAACTTAATTAAGAATTAAGAAGTTGTTTGATTAGGTTCTAGGATTGTGAATTGAAGAACCTAAGACACAAATCATAACACATTGGGTTAATGGGTTAGTGAGAATTAGGTCCATTAATTGGGTTAGACCTATGGTTAGATTAAAGATGGACTTAATTAGAGAATTGACTAAATCTAATCAATTATTGTCTTAGATTAGGTCAAGGATTCTCTAGATCAATTACAATAGTTGTAGTTGGTCAAGTCCATGTCTTTAACGAGAACCAAATGGACTTGATTCTTGGCTAAGCGGTCTAGCACGAACTGTTAGGTTGATCTAATCGAAACTAATTAAACCAGTTGGTGTCTAAGGTAAACCAGACCGGTGGTTTTTAATTGGGAGCCCGCTTACCTGGCCATTTTTGATGGTGTCTAAGGCAAGCTTTGGCAGACCCTCCCACTGATCGAACTTACCTGGCCTCTTGGTGAAATTATATTTTGATCGGATCACTTGACTATTCGAGCTGACCCATGTCAGCTAGGTAAATCAGTGTGACTAATTTAGGTGCTCCTAGACCAGCCCTTTTAATAATCTCCCTTAAGATGACTTGGTGAAGCCAGTGGGAGGATCATGATAAGCTGGTTCATCTGACTTCATCCTCTATATTATTTAAATCCTCTAAAATTATTAGGTCCTTAAAATGATAAAGTTATGGAGATAACTGAGTCATAGCCTCCCATTAAGGTGTTTGATAATGAGTCCATGAACTCAATAATCATTGCAGACCCAAAGGCCTGGTGCTTGTTGACTAATGGAATTATCACTCATCATATGACGACTTGGAAGTATCTCTCTAATGGTGGTTAGGTGAGCCAACCAAAGTTGGGCTTAATCATTCGTTGGTTAGATACACCAAATATGATCATGTTAATGGTTGGACCTAACTGGATCCTTATAGTGGAGGCCAAAGCCTACTGATTAGATTTCTGGGGCAAAATTAAAATTACTAGAAATTATTTGGAGAAATAATTGGTTATGAACCTACCCTTAGATGTACATGGGTTGGCCAACCAAAGTTGGGCTTGTGTGCAGTCTAAGTGGATTCTAGTACCCGCTAAAGAATTAGTGTAATTCCTCGAGTTGGAGGTAGAGGCTACCAATTTGAATAAAATAGTGGGAGAAACCTTTTGATTAAAGTCCAAATCTTTAGGTTTAATGAATCAATTACTAATTAGGTTATGGTTCTCCTTTGTGCAAATATGGCCACTTCCCTATCACTCCGATCATTGTTGGACAATGATAAGTTGGTGGGACCCAACTTCGATAGCTGGTATCGAAAGTTGAAGATAGTCCTGGAGCATGAACGGATCCTATATGTGATATTAGATCCTGCACCTGAGGAGCCAGCTGTCAATGCATGTGGAACAGTCAAAGATACTTACCAGAAGTGGCTCAGTGACCGGACCACGATGTGCTGTATCATGCTAGCTGCTATCATGAGCGATGAGTTCAGTTGCAGATTCGAGACGGCTCAGCCAAAGGACAAGCTTCAAATGTTGGAGGATGCCTTTGGCACACCCGATGACGTGGAGAGGCACAAGACTAGTTGTGCCATCTTCAACGCCAAAATGCGGGATGGTGCCTCTGTCACTGATCATGTATTGTACATGATCGAGCTGATGGAATGATTGAGCAAGCTCGGCTTTCCCTTGCATGAGCAGCTTGGGAAAGATGCAATACTAAACTCGCTGCCCAAGTCTTATCTTCCATTCCTCACTCATTATAGAATGACAAAGCCTGAAGAGAACTACCACGGGTTACTGGGGTTGCTTCAGAACTTTGAGAAGGATCACCAACTTCACAAGGAGTCGGTGAACTCAGTGGGAGGTTCGTCTTCTGGTTTTCGACCCTTTGAGAAAGAGAAGAAGAACAAGAAGAAGAAAGTGAAGAAGGTGCAAGTTCAGGCTGGGACATCAGTCCAGAGCCAGACCAAAAAGATCAAGCCTGATAAGAGTCTATTCTACTGGCAAGCACCCTAGATTAGATAGTGTGTCAGATATCTACTTATGGCACTGTAGGCTAGGTCATATAAACAAGAACAGAATAAACAGGTTGACTCAAGAGGGAATCCTCAAAGTCAGTGATTGTGAATCACTTCCAACCTGTGAGTTCTGTCTTCTTGGTAAAATGACCAAGTCATCTTTTACTGGAAAAGGTGAGAGAGCTACTGTGCTCTTGAGCCCAGTACATACTGATGTATGTGGGCCCATGAGCACCAGTGCTAGAGGTGGATATTTTTACTTCATAACTTTCACGGATGACCTATCCCGATATGGATATGTCTATCTGATGAAACATAAGTCGGATTCGTTTGAAATGTTCAAACAATTCTGAAATGAAGTAGAAAAATAAACTGGGAAGAGTATTAAAACTCTTCGATCTGATCGAGGAGGAGAATACCTTTCTAGTAATTTTTTCACATATCTAGGAGAGAATGGGATTCTCTCTCAATGGACTCCTCCAGGAACACCACAGCATAATGGTGTGTTTGAAAGGAGGAATCGGACTTTGTTAGACATGGTCCGATCCATGATGGGTTTTTGCTAGCTTGCTGATATCCTTCTGGGGATATGCACTCGAATCGGCTTGTTATCTGTTAAATAGGATTTCAAGTAAGTCTGTAATTAAGACTCCATATGAGATATGGACGGGACGTAAGCCAGCACTTTCATACCTTAGGGTCTGGGGGTGCCCGACCTATGTCAAACGATTAGTCACAGACAAACTTGGACCTAGATCTGACAAATGCTCATTCATAGGGTACCCCAAAGAGACAAAAGGATATTTTTTCTACCATGCTGATGAACAAAAGGTGTTCGTCAGCCTTAAGGCAATCTTTTTAGAAAAGAAGTTCCTTGGTGAAGGAACCGTTGCCTCTAAGGTTGAACTTGATGAAGTTCAACAGGTAGAAGGACCGACACCAATAGCTGAACCTGAGTTGGATATGATTAGATCAGATCCGGAGCCCAATATACCTGTACCATTAAGGCGATCCGGTAGAGTACCGCGTCAGCCGGACAGATACTACGGTTTCTTGGTTCGGGACGGTGATCCCATCGAACTTGATGAGAATAATGAGGATCCGATCACCTATATGGATGCTATGCAGAGACCTGATTCCGAGAAATGGCTTGAAGCCATGAAATTCGAAATGGAGTCCATGAAGGTCAACGATGTATGGACATTGGTTGACCCACCTAAAGGGGTTAAACCCATTGGGTGTAAATGGGTCTTCAAAAGGAAGAGGGGCGCAGATGGAAAGGTGGAGACCTATAAAGCCCGTCTGGTTGCCAAGGGGTATCGTCAACGTTATGGTATTGACTATGATGAGACATTTTCTCCTGTGGCAATGCTCAAATCTATTCGGATAATGCTTGCAATAGCTGCCCATCTAAATTATGAGATCTGGCAGATGGATGTAAAGACAGCTTTTCTTAATGGAGAGCTGACCGAAGAGGTGTATATGATACAACCTGAGGGGTTTACATCCACAGATGAGTCCAAGGTGTGCAAGCTTCAGAGATCCATTTATGGATTGAAGCAAGCTTCTCAGAGTTGGAACATGCATTTTGATAAGGTGATCAAAACGTATGGCTTCATTAAGAATGGAGAAGAGCCCTGCATCTATAAATGGGCAAATGGTCCAGTTGTGGTATTTCTTGTCTTGTACGTGGATGACATTCTCTTAATCAAGAATGACATCCCCGCACTACAGGGAATAAAAGTTTGGTTGTCATCACAGTTCTCCATAGAGGACTTGGGTGAAGCATCCTACATCCTAGGGATGAAGATCTATAGGGATAGATCTAAAAGGATGCTTGGGTTATCCCAGTCCATGTACATAGACACTGTGCTGAAGAGGTTCAGCATGGAGAATTCCAAGAAGGGCTATCTATCGATAGGCCAAGGAATTTCTTTCTCTAAGAAGGATTGTCCGACAACTCCTGAAGAGAGAGAGCGTATGAGTAGAGTCCCATATGCTTCAGCCGTGGGATCTATCATGTACGCCATGACATGTACAAGACCAGATGTGGCATACTCACTATGAGTAGTGAGTAGATACCAATCTGATCCTGAAGAAAACCACTGGAAAGTGGTTAAAGCCATCCTTAAGTATTTGAGAAATACTAAGGACCAATGGTATGTTTATGGCGAGTCAGATCTGAAACTTGTGGGGTTCACAGACTCCAGCTTTCAATCTGACCATGATGACAGCAGGAGCGTGTCGGGTTATATCTTTACTCTGAATGGTGGAGCCATCTGCTGGAAGAGTTCCAAGCAGCATACTGTGGCAGACTCTGTTTGTGAAGCGGAGTATATCGCAGCATCAGATGCCGCGAAGGAAGCTGTGTGGCTGAGGAAATTCATCAACGAGCTCAGAGTAGCACCCTCTCTCGATGGTCCAGTCCTGTTCTACTGCGACAGCACTGGTGCCATAGCTCAGGTGAAGGAACCCAAAGCACATTAGCGGACGAAGCACATCTTGCGCCGCTTCCACCTGATCCTAGAGATCGTGGATCGAGGTGACGTCGACCTTCAGAAGATCGACGGAAAGGAGAACCTAGCCGACCCCTTCACTAAAGCCCTGGCAATAAAGGAGTTCGACAACCACAAGTCGAAGATGGGTATTAGATACTGTGTCGAGTGGCTTTAGGACAAGTGAGAGTTGTTGGAAAATGTGTCCCAAAAAGCCAATCGTCAAGCGGTTGACGGTTGAGTAACCAAGTATTGTATTTGATTTGTTAATAAATAAAATATATTTGGCATCTTCATCATAAGCTTTCATCTTCTAATGAACTCCGTTGTTATGATGAAGTCCTTAGGACTATTTAGGTTCGATAAAGAGAGAATTTATCGATTAGTCCTTAAAACTGTTCACGACCAAATGATAGGCTGTTAATAAGGATGACAGCTTCTATTGAGCATAGGTCGCTGTAGGCCATATGGGTTGGTTGTCCTCTTAACCAAAGAGTGTGGAGACACTGGTATGGCATACAGGTGAGATGTAAGGGTACATCGTCATTGAACGTGACCAATTCCAGAGCATTCTGCTGTCGAGAATGTCTCTGATGGGATATAGGTATAAGTGTCCCTTAGACTTGAGATCGCCTCAGTGACTTGCAAGCAACTCACTGTGCTTTGGTACTGGACTAACTGAATTTCTAATTCAGGGACAGAAGGCTTTTGGGCACAGTCAAGTACTTACGAAGTCAGAGTGTGATCGAGATGGGATTGACCACTCCAAGAGTTGGAGAAGAATGAGTCGCTGTATTTCAATTTAGCAAAACCTTGGCCAGGGTAATCCATCAGATGGATTTGATATTTTGAAATACAATGTGGACAACCTGATCAGAGTTGACAGTTGAGCTCTGGGGTGTCCTATGATCATTTTGGTCAAGGGGATGAATTATATGAAAACTATATCCGCATGGGTTCTAAGGATGTTGTTCTACACATTCGACCTATCCGGTCGTCGGGTATCATTGCTAGATGGTCACTTCGATTGGTATAAAAATTTGTTCCTATGCTACCGGCTTAGGTTCGGACCTATGAGGTCACACACATTAGAGTTCATGATCCGATCGGATGGTTGATCAACGATTAAGAATCATTATAGGGTTAAATAATCAATACGATTGCATTTAACCCAGTGCAAGTGTTGCAGGAGGATCAATTAGCAATTTGATTGCTAATTGGCTTAATTTGATTAAGCCAATGGGTTGAGATTAAGTCTAATTAAATATGATTTAATTAGATTTGGTTTGGGCTTGATTGGATCAAGTCCAATTGGTTTATTGGATAAGCCAAGTGCAAGGAAAGACTAGTCCTAGTTCAACTAGGACTTGGGTCAATCTAATTTCTAATTTGATTAGAAAATTAAATCAGATTTAAATCTAATTTAAATCTGATTAAATTAGATTCTTAATTGGGTTAAGACCTATTTTAATTGGGTTGATCTAATTTTGATTTGATTTGGTTTGGAAAACCAAATTAAAACAAGTTATGAGACAGAATCCTAGTAGGACTAGGATTCCACCTTGCGCCACATAAACCTTCTCCACGCCCTCTCTCTTATTCAACACCAATCTCCACTTATTTTGTGTGACAAAAGCCCTCTCCCAGATCTCTCCTACATTCACAAAAGGTCTCCTCTCTTCTTTCTTACATGGAAGGTGATTTGGATCAAATCTAAAAGGAATAAGTTTGGATTTCGAATTCTATGAGATAGAGTTTTAGAAATCCAAAACTCTTTCAATTTTGCACCGAATTTATCCAAATTTTTTTTGGAATTTTTGTGGATTTTAGGGTTTATATTGTACACCCTTTTCTAGTGATCCATGCACGAAAATATGGAGGAGGTGCTCAAGAGTTGGGCGTCCCTTAACTTGCCATGTTTGGATAAGCCTTGACTAGGTGTTTGACCTAGACAAGGACTCTATCATATCTCTCTATATAAGATGAGTTTCTTCGTGAAATTTTAAGGGGAGATAGATATTTGAGATACCTTTCTGCCATCCAAAAATAAGAGAGAAATACCTTTGGGTCGTGGAGATATAAAAGATGCAAGTTTGGGCGTTTAGAGAGAAAAACGTGAAGAAGAAGAGGGTCTTCTTCTAGGGTTTTTATTTTCATATCTTTCCTCCTTCCATCTTGAGTTTCCTGAAAGCATCTCAGATCTGAAACACCTCCTTCTACTTTCCATCTTTGGAAGAGTCCAAATCAAGAAGAAGGAGGCACCTAATCAACCATCAAAGAAGGATCAGCGCAGTACTAGCATACTGTGCTGATTTCCTGAAGCAGGACTTCTGATCGAGATTCGTGGGCTCGTGTGGATGACTCCTAGAGGCCGGACGTGTGTGCGGCTTGCAGCATCATCCTTAAGCCCGGATCAGCGAGGTTAGAGCATCTAACTTGCAAGGTAATAGATCTGATCTATTATTTAATACATACATTAGATGTAGCTAGTATAGAAACATGTTGATATGATCAACATGTAGTTCATACTATATTTATATATATTTTAATTTTTGATTTAATGCTATGTAATAATCATGTAATAGGATCTTAGATCTAGAGATTTTCTGATCTTAAAAAATAAATTTTGATTTATTTTAGTCTTCCGCTGTATGATCTTGAAAAAGTTTCAAGATCTAACCCTGAAACCCTAGATCTGGTTCCTACAAAAAGTCCATAGGTGAAATGAAGAAGAAGGCTCTTCTGGTCGAATAAGAGAGACTTTTGCTTAACAATAGTTGTCTTTGCCGGGGAAAGGAAGCAAATACCGGCCGGAATTGGACGACTACTCACTAGATGGTATGATTGGCCGGGCGGAGTGCTAAGAGAACGGGTTATAATAAAAGAAGAAAAGGCCAGCCATGCTAGCCGTTTAGTTACCGGCCGGCTAAGAAACGTGTGCAAGGGGCTTCGCGCTTTCACGCCGCTTTGCAAGCAAGTTGATTAGCTAACAACTTTTAGCGGCCTCGGTTCCACTCAAAGATCTCTGTCACGAGAGGCAGTAACAGCTGAACTTTTGCAGTGAAGCAGTCAAGCAGTGATAGCTTTACAGTATAGCTTAATTCATGTATTTGGCTCCCTGAGCCACCACTTCGTTTGCCCTTCCCTGTATCACTGAGCCGCCTAACCCAAGTAGCTGGCGGCCGTTCTGTTCTATCATTCCATGCATGGAATGTTCCTTCCCTCCTAGCCCATCACCCGGATGAGGAAGGGGAAGAAGCAGCGTTCACTAGCCCCCGCATCACTTCAGAGACTCTGTTTTATCAGAAAGCACTTTTCTCGAAGAAAAGGAGATTTCTATTATCCCGGCCTGTGATCCTACCAAACAAAGTCATCTGTCCCATCACGATGAAGTCTCTATCTTTCTCCAGCCAGAGATTGCAATCGCAGACGAGGAGTGAAACTTTCCTGAAGAAGAAAGGACCATTAGATGACATTGAGGACTGGCAAAACCTTGTCGGACCCTCAGCCCTCGTCCTCAAAAAGTCAGGCGAAAGAGCCAGATCCCTCGATTCGCTCATTTCAACGAAGCGAAGTAAGTTCTTCGCTATTGCAAAGAGGTAACAACCTCTCCTTCTTATGTTGTTTGTTTTGAGAGAACTTGGAAATGCCAGGCAAAGCCTTTGGTTCGGTAGGGCCGGTAATAAACCGACTGATTAAACGCAAGGAAGTTCTTTTCCAGTTATTAGGCCAGCTGAGGCCATTCTCTCGATTGGCTCAACCGGAGCAGCCAGATCAGGGTTTGACTGACCTCTCGACCCTCGGAAGTCGGGCGGGGCCCCTCTTAGGTAGGGTTACCTAGTTCGCTTAGCCGCATTGATTGCTTGGAAAGAAAAGGAGGGAAAGGCTTGGAGTTGAGCTAATGCTCTATGTAACACTTAACCTAAGGAAAGTAGGCGCAAACCACATGGGAGATATCCATTCTGTGTATTTGATCGTCCGGTCCGGATAAAGCCTGCCTTGAGTAATCGTTCGATCTCCTCGATCATCTGCTGAGACATAAGCATATGAAGCATATTGGTTCTTTGATAACCGAGAGATAGGATTTCTACGACAAAGAGCCAAAGACTACCGTAACATCAGTAGTTTATCTATGAACCTCCCTCTCGCCAACCCGGAACTTCAGGAGTTTACGTAGGTGCCTGAGCTGTACCTTCCACACGCGTTCTGACTTTAACTTACCGGACCGTCTCGTTACGTAGGCACTTGTAAGCAACACTTCTCAGTTCCGCTTGAACTGTACTCGCTAACGGAAAAGCAGTTGTTTTTTCTAAGTCGATTCCAACACCTTTTTCTCGTGTGGGTATGAGATTTGTCTGATCCGCTTGCTAACGAAAGTCATTTTTTCCCCAAAAAAACTGCTCAGCTTGCAACAAAGAGCTTGACTTGAAAGTAGTACTTCCCGGAACAAGAAAAGAAGTGGCTTTTCTTCGAGTGCCGAAACTGTACGCATCTCCCGACACTTCACTAACGGTTTTGTTTCTCTAAGCTAAGTCACTTGACGAACAAGTCTTTACCGACTGCCTTCCTTCAGATGAAAAGTCTCTAAGTGGCGCTTCCCCTCTGCCAATAGTACCTCCTAGAGTAATACAGACCCTGAATATAGAAAGGGGGTTAAACAAATTCCTTTCCTTTTCGTGCCGGTCAGCTAGGCCCACTAAGGCTAAGTGATAGAGTAAGGAAGAAAGAACTCATATCGTAGTCAGTTAAGCGAGAGTGACTTTCGGTTACGGGAAGCAGCACAAACGAAGTACTCTCGTGAAGAGAAAGAAAACTGCTAGAAAAAACCGTTAGTGAAGTTATGGTAAGTTCATGAATTCAATCCTTCTTGCTCTGGTAGTTCTTCTCGGGCGGTACTCTTGCTCTTCCTGGCTCGAAGAAACTCCTTATTTTCCGGCTAGGAAGCGGATGAGGAATCAAACTCCTGTTGCTGTTACGGCTAGTGCGATAAGCTCGTAGGTCAGTGGTTCAATCTATACTTTCCGTAAGCGGTTTAAGTAAGAAAAGGAAAGAGAGCCAGCTAGCCAAGTTGCTGTTCTCTAGTAGTGGTATCGTCTATCTCTGCTTTCTCTCGTACTATCGCTTTCGGCTTTTAGCTGTCGGGAAAGTAGCTCATGAATGAATTCCTTCAGTCCGGCAAGTGGCTTTGCTTAGAGAGTCTGTACTTTAAGTTCCAGCTGTAAGTGGTCGTAGAGACACTTGAGGGGCATCAAGATGAGATGACCGAAGTAATCAAGGATTTGGAGAGCGACATGGCGAGCACAGCGGAGGTGCTCAAGGCCCAAACGGCCGAGGTAGTGGCTACCATGACTGCCGAAATTGCGGAGCAACAAGCCAAGATCGTTGTGCTAGAGAAGGCGGTGGCCAATAATGGGCCGGCACCAAGGGAGGTGCCAAAAGTGAAGATCCACGAGCCCAAATGCTACAACGGTGCAAGGGACGCTAAGGAGTTAGACAACTTCTTGTGGCAGGTGGAGCAATACTTCAAGGCCATAAAGTTGGAGGATGAGAATGCCAAGATAGATCAACACTGCCACCATGTACTTTTCGGACGATGCCATGCTTTTTCACGTATGGCGATATTGAGAGGAATCTCTGCACCATTGCCACTTGGGAGGACTTGAAGAAGGAGCTCAAGTCCCAATTCTACCCCGAGAACGTAGAGTACTTGGCACGCAAGAGCTTGAAGCGACTCAAGCACACGGGTACCATTCGAGAATATGTCAAGGCTTTCACGACTCTAATGCTTGACCGATCAACAACTCGGAGAAAGATCGTCTCTTCTTCTTCATGGACGGACTCCAACCATGGGCCGAGCAAGAGTTGCAGCGATACTCCCGTCGGCGTTGGCGGCGGCAGAACGTCTTGTGGATTTAAGCAAGCCAGAGTCACAAACTCGGGCCAAGCACTCAAAGTTCTTCAAGGGCAAAGGTGAGGGAGACAAGGACAAGGAAAAGGAGAAGGATAAGGAGAGAAAGTCCGACTCCAAGGAGGAAGCGGCATGCCTAGGCCTCAAGGCAGAACGAGACACGAGCAGGATCAAGGCGGTCAACTCGGAGGCAAAGCCTGTGGCAGGCGTAGTAAAGGACGTGGACCCTAGGAGGATGGACAGGTACTAAAAGCCTATCAGTTGTGCCTTTAGATGACTTCCAATTCATTCTTGGCATGGAGTTCCTTACGGCATCGAAGGCAATTCCCATGCCATTCCTTTGAGTGTTGACAATCATGGACGAGGGGCGTCCATGTATGGTTCCGGCGGTGAGCGTAGAAGGAAAGAAGACAAAGATGATCTCGGCCCTCCAGCTTACCAGGGGTCTCAAGAAGGGGGAAGTTTGAGGCGACCACTCTCAAGAGCCTTCGGCAAATCTTTTAGAGTTTTTTTCTCTCTTAAAAGGGTACTCTTTGTTCTTCCTCTCTTCGAAAGAGAATTTCTTATTCCTTGGTCGTCCAGGTTCTTCTTCATCTCTTATGACGATAGCCTTGCCTTTGTCAGTGGATTTCTGAGCTGAGGAAGATGCAGAAGATGTCCCAGCCCTGGAATTTAAATTACCGGGTTTCTTCCCACGGAAATTCTTCTCTTTAGTAACTGTAGTGGTGGCCACTTCTCGTTCTTGAGCTGGGTAGTCCCTGTCAATTCTTTGACGCTGACTATCCTTCATCTTGTGTAGAATCTAGACAGAAACTGGCTTTCCATTGTGGCCCAATCAGGTATTGAGTTCGGTTCCAAATGGACAGACATACCAATCAAACGCGGCTCCTTTAAGGGTTTTCACGAACTGTCTAAGTAGAAGTGACCCGTTTCGGGCTGTATCCCCACAAGCCGAAATGAAATGGGCTAAAGGTTGATGAGGGTCTCCTGTCCCATCAAAAGTTTTGAACTTGGGATGGTGGTAACCCTATGGGAAGGCCATTTTTTCATGATGTGCTGAATACGGCTTCTTATAACTCGTAGGAATTGGAATTCCCGGAAGAGCCATGTTCCTCCGTGAGGCTGCAACTGCGGCGTCAATAGCTCTTTGCAGGCCTTCTGGTGACATAAACAGTCCTCTTTGTGATGGGCCAGCAGCTGAAGCTCCTCTTTCTTGTCGCTCAGGTATAGCCGTAGACGAAGATGCTCTATTGGGGTCGGACTGTAGTATTGGACTGCGCTTGTCTAAGGATGCTCTGAAGTTGTAGAGAAAGTTCTCGAAGTGGCCTCCGGTGTATCCCTTTCGAGTCTTGTAATAATGTTTTCTTTTTCTGGCCCTCCGGATCTTGTAACGTACATCTTGTAAATCGAGAAATGAGAAGGAGATTTTGTTACTTCGTTCGCGCTTTGCGTCGAATCATTGTCTACCGAACTTCTTTCCTTTACCATTGTTGTTGTTATATTTCCTTCTCTCTACTTCTCTTCTTTTTTTTTTTCTTCCTTTTCTTCTTCTTTTTCTTTTTCTTCTTTTTTTTCTTTTTTTTTTTTTGACATCGTCCGTAGGTCGTTGGTAGTTGTCACGTCAGCTCGTCTTTCAGTTGTCCTTCTCCTTTAACCTCAATGGCTCCACGATGTATATTTGATGAATAATATGAGAAGGGAATTTTCTGCTACTTCTTTTACTCGTGTGTTGAATTATCGCTTGCCGAGCTTCTTTTCGGCCTTTGCGTCGTTCGGAGGTATCCGATTGCCATCGTATCGACTCATCTTTTTCGTCCGTGGTCGCAGATTCATTTGGGGCCATTCGGCTTTGGCGCCCCCCATCAGGGCTCGAGCTCGGAGGTCTGAGCTTCCGTCACCCTGAGGAAGTCATCTCATCTCGGGCTTGCGTTGAAAGCTTCCTTGAAAGCTAGGGTTCTTGATAAGAACCCCAACCCTTGCTGAGACGGGGTTCTCTGCATCTTTGACGCTGTTTGTTTTCCATTCGTTGCTGACGTAGTCCATCACTTTCCCTTTTAACTCCTCTCCCCTTTTTCCTTTTCGAGTGGGATTTTTTCCTCCGCTCTTGGTGGGGCTGCGGGAGTCTGGCTCCCGTAGGTGAAGTCGAGGCAAGGTCCGGCTCCCGTGGGAGTCTGAACGGAGTCTACCTGCAGTTGAAGTCAGAGGCAAAATTTGGCTCCCGTAGGAGTTCGAGCGGAGCTTACCAGCAGTCGAAGTTGGGGACGAAGTCCGGCTTTCATAGGAGTCTGGACGAAGTTTACCTGTAGTTGAAGTTAGAAACGGAGTCCGGCTCCCGTAGGAATTCGGAAGAAGCTTGTCTGCAGTTGAAGTTGGAGATGGAGTTCGGCTCCCGTAGGAGTCCGAAAAAAATTTTATTGTGAAGGGGCCGCTGGGGAAGGTCCCCCTTTTTCTCATCTGGTCTTGAACGACCAGACCTTAATTGATGTCGGGGCGAGGTTCTTTTCCTATTTTTATCATAACAGGTTTCAGCTCTAGTTAGGGCAAGGTTCGCCTCTTGTCTCTAACATGGCTGTAGGGGCACATATGGGCGTCGCTGGGGCCCTTCCCCCCGTCCGGTCTAAAGAGAACCGGGCCTTCGACTTTGCTCAAGTTAGGGTGAGGTTCTCCTTCTGTCCCTAATGGGGCTGTGGGGGTGCATATGGGCGTTGCAGGGTCTCTCCCCCCATCCGATCTAAAGAGAACCGGGCCTTCGACTTTGCTCAAGTTAGGGCGAGGTTCTCCTCCTGTCCCTAACAGGGCTGTGGAGGCGCATATGGGCATTGTAGGGCCTCTCCCCCCATCCGGTCTAAAAAGAACCGGGCCTTCGACTTTGCTCAAGTTAGGGCGAGGTTCTCCTCCTGTCCCTAACAGGGCTGTGGGGGCGCATATGGACGTTGCAGGGCCTCTTCCTCCATCCGGTCTAAAGAGAACCGGGCCTTCGATTTTGTCGAGACGAAGTTCCCCTCCTGCTTCCGACATGGTTTGTCTTGATTGCCCTGTCGGTATAAGCTTGTGCCAAGGGAGGAGACATATAGATATGCAACTTTTATTTAAAATAAAGTTATCGAAAATACATTCGTAGGTTTTTCGAGCTCCATGGTCGCGGGAGGTCTGCTCCTCCGAGCTCCTTGAGGTAATAAGTTTCGGGCCAGACTACTTCTTTCACCTCATACGTGTCTTCCCAGTTTGGGGCGAGCTTCCCTCGATCTTGAGATTGCGAGACAGCGGCTCGTCGAAGCATTAGTACTCCTGCTCTAAAGACTTTATTCTTGACCCGAAAATTGTAATAGCGTGCGACTTTCTGTCTGTAGGCTGCCATCCGAACTTGAGCTACCTCTCGCTTTTCTTCCAGCAAGTCAAGGTTGGCTTTAAGACCTTGCGAATTTTGATGTTCGTTGAATGCCACGACTCGTGCCGACAGGAGTTTAAGCTCAATTGGGATGACGGCCTCCGTTCCGAAGGCTAAAGCAAAGGGGGTCTCTCCCGTGGGCAGTCTTTGGGTAGTTCGATACGCCCACAGCACATGATAAAGTTCATCTGCCCAGGTTCTCTTCGCCTTTTCAAGCCTCGTCTTGATCCCTTGCAGCAGGGTTCTGTTGGTCACTTCAGCTTCGCCGTTCGCCTGAGGATGGGCTACTGATGTGAAGTTGTGGGAAATATTTAGATCTTCACAGAATTCGACGAATCTTGCTCCCATGAACTACCGCCCGTTATCAGTGATTAGGGTTCTCGACAGACCGAACCTGCAAATAATTGACTTCCAGACGAAATCTTGCACTTTAGATTCTGTGATTTTTGCCAGTGGTTCGGCTTCGACCCACTTGGTGAAGTAGTCAATCACTACCAGGAGGAACTTTCTCTACCCCGACGCCATGGAAAAGGGTCCAAGGATGTCCATCCCCCATTGTACAAAAGGCCATGGGGCACTCAAGGGTGTAAGCTCGGTGGCTGGCTGTCTCTAGATGTTGGCATATCTCTGGCATCGGTCACATTTTCTGACGTATTCAATCGAGTCATGGTGCATCATCGGCCAGTAATATCCTTGGCGGACCAACTTATGGGATAAAGATCTATCCTCCAGATGGCTTCCGCAGATTCCTTCATGCACTTTCCACAAGGCGTAGTCAGCTTCCGAAGGCCGGAGATATTTTAAAAGGGGCAAAGAGTATGATCTCTTGTACAACTTGCCCTCATAAAGGATGTATCGGGAGGCTTGATTTCGGAGCTTCCGAGCTTCTTTCGCATCCTGGGAGAGAACCCCATCTCTGAGATATGTTATCAGTGGGTCGATCCAGCTGGGCTCGTGGTCAATTTCCATCACGGGCCGTGATTCTTTCGTACTCGGACACTTGAGCACTTCAAAGAGAACACCTTTAGGTAATTCAGTCGGAGCCAGCATTGCCAGCTTGGAGAGAAGGTCGGCCCTGATATTTTTCAACCTCGAAATCTGCCTGATGTCAAAGCTGCTGAAGGCGGAGGCGAGCTCCTTTACCTTTTCAAGATATTTAGCCATGCTGTCCTCCCACGCTTCATAGTTTTCGTTGACTTGTCTCACTACTAGTTGAGAGTCGCTGTGGACCCTGAGCCGATCTATTCCCAGCTCTTTGGCGATCCTCAGTCCTGCGATCAGAGCTTCGTATTCCGCTCCATTGTTCGTTACAGGGAACTCGAAGCGCAGAACGTACTCCGCAACGATTCCCTCCGGACTGATCAAGATCAAGCCCGCACCTGCACCCGACATGTTGGAAGACCCGTCCATGTAGAGGGCCCAAAAGCAATCAGAGGGATCTGCTTCTTCTTTGGGGGAGTTCGGTCGGGGCCTCAGGTCGTCAATTTTGCCTTGTTCGGGTTCGGCCTCCTCTGGGATAGTACACTCCACTATGAAATCTGTCAATATCTGGGCCTTCACTGCTGGCCTGGGTCGATAGTTGATGTCAAATTCTGTGAGCTCGATCGCCCATTTTGCCATCCTCCCGGAGGCATCCGCCCGATGTAGAATCGCCTTGATCGGTTGGTCGGTGAGCAGTGTTATGGTGTGCCCTTGAAAGTAGGGTCAGAGTCTTCGGACTGCAATCAACAGGGTATAAGTCAGTTTTTCTAATTTAGTATACCTGATCTCGATGTCTCTCAACGTGCGACTGACATAGTAGATTGACCGTTGGACTTTTGCTTCTTCTTTGACAAGGACTGCCGCGAGAGCCATGGGAGAGACAATCAGGTATAAAAACAGTTCCTCCCCAGGCTCTGGCTTCGCCAACAGTGGAGGTGAGCCGAGGTAGCTCCTCAGTTCTTCGAATGCTTGTTGGCACTCAGGGGTCCAACAGAAGTTCTTTGGCTGCTTGAGGGTTTGGAAGAAGGGTAAGCACTATTCGGCCGACCTCGCGATGAAGCGATTCAGGGCTGCTACCCTCCCTGTAAGGTGTTGAACCTCTTTTATCGACTTCAGGGCGGCCATCTCCTGGATGACATGAATTTTTTCTGGATTGGCCTCAATCCCACGCCCCGACACCATGAAGCCCAGGAACTTTCCCGAGGTCACTCCGAAAGTGCATTTAGTCGGGTTCAGCTTCATTTTATATTTTCAGAGGGCGTCGAAGGTCTCCTCGAGGTCGGCGATGTGGTCCATGGAAGATTTGCTTTTCACGAGCATGTCATCCATGTAGACCTCCTTATTGCGGCCGATCTGCTCCTTGAAGATTTTGTTCACCAACCGCTGGTAGGTTGCGCCTGCATTTTTGAGGCCGAAAGGCATGACCCTGTAATAGTAAAGGCCACGGTTGGTAATGAAAGCAGTCTTTTCTTCATCTTTCGGTGCCATCCTGATTTGATTATAGCCGGAGAATGCATCCATGAAGGTGAGGAGCTCATGGCCCGAGGTCGTATCCACCAGTTGATCGATTCTAGGAAGGGGGTAGCTGTCCTTTGGGCAGGCCTTATTCAGCTTTTTGTAGTCTATGCACATCCTCCACTTGCCGTTTGCCTTTTTGACTAAGACAACATTAGAAATCCAATCAGGATAATTGACTTCTCTAATGAATCTGGCTTTCAGGAGTTTGTCCACTTTCTCGGCTATTGCCTTTTGCCTCTCTGGTGCATGACCTCGGATTTTTTCTTTCGTCGGTCAGTGCTTTGGATCGACAGCTAGTCGGTGTTCCATGACTTCCATGTTGATCCCCGGCATGTCCGTCGAAATCCAAGCGAAGATGTCCATATTTTTTCATAGAAAATCGATGAGACGCATCCACACCTCTTCCCCCAGATTGGAGCCAATCATCGCCACATGCTCAACATTCCCGTCATTCAAAGGGATAGGTACCAGATCTTCGATTGGGCCACCCCTCTCTTCAGCGAGGTCGTCGCGAGCATACAGCCCATCAACTAGACAGGGGTCGAATTGGTCGCTTCTTTGCAAGGCTATGTTGTAGCAGTGTTTGGCCAGGGCTTGGTCTCCTCGGACCTCTTCGATCCCCTGGTTGGTGGAGAATTTCCACTTCAAATGGTAGGTTGACACGATGGCTCGGAGAGCATTGAGGCCAGGTCAGCCGAGGATTGCGTTGTAGGCCGACGGCGCCTTCACCACCAGGAAATTCACCAGAGCCCTGGATTGCCTTGGATATCGACCTGCGGCCACATTCAAAGTTATCATTCCCTCCACCGAAACAGTGTCGTCGGTAAACCCTACTAGAGAGGAGCTAATCGGCCTCAAATGGCCGTCAAGGATGGACATTCTTGAAAAGGCATCGTAGAACAAAATGTCGGCCGAACTTCTATTATCGACGAGAATGCGGTGGATGTCATAATTTGCTATATTCAAGGAAACTACAACCGCATCGTTATGAGGGAATTGAACTCCCTGAGCATCTTCTTCAGTAAAGGTTATGGGCTCCTCAATCTTTTGTCGCTTGGGGGGTATGGCCAATACATTGGTCGCTTCCCATCGGGATCCTCCCGAGATGGTGCTGGCGAAATTCATCGGAGGTCGATTGTCCGACCGCTCCACGCCGGCCACCGTTGCCGAAGGATGCAGGGCCTGAGAAACTAGAGGCGAGATCAGAGCCTGAGATCTGGCCGCAGAGGCCGTGGGTCGTTGCATGGATGCCTTGCGGGGAGGCATCGAGCAAAGACCAAATGGAGGGAGGAGGAGAGGACACCGAAAAAGATGCCCGGAGGCGGTCCCGTTGAGCGCTCCTTCAAGAACAAGGGTACTGCGAAGGCACCGGCCCTCCTTCTAGTGCCAATCCTGTTGGTGCAAAAATCTACCTACGCCGGAGAAGCTGGAGTTGTGGGGGTCGCGGTCGCCGTCGGGACCTGCAAAAGAAGTCTAAATCGGAGGTGGGGTTGCTCCGACAAGACCCTCTGATACTCAAGTCAGTTCTCTGCCTCAACAAGAATGGAGTGCTCGAACGAAAATTTTAGCAGAGTTTCTAGGTAAAAATGAGAGCTTAGAGAATAACGTATCTAGGGTCCCCCTTTTATAGGCAAAGGGGGCAACAGACTGATAGCGACGTCTGTAACCGTCTGGTAGTGGGCTGCCCAAGAGCTTGTTGCGAAGAGTAGTGGAGTGGACCCATGGCTATCATCAGGGTGTGCCACGTGGAGTCTGCCACGAGGAGCGAAGCGACATCTGTTATCGCGACTTGTCAAAGAATGGAAGAATTGTGCGGTATCCGTCGCAGGAAGTGGAGCAGGATCGTGGCCATTATTGTGGCCTGCCAGGGAGTGATGGAGCCACGGAGAATTCATCGCAGGAAGTGGAGCAGGATCGTGGCCATTATTGTGACCTGTCAGGGAGTGATGGAGCCACATGGAATCTATCACAGGAAGTGGAGCAGTGCTGTGGCCGTTACTGCGGTCTGCCAGGGAGTGATGGAGCCACACGGAATCTGTTGCAGGAGGTGGAGCAGAGTCGTGGCTGTTGCTGCGACCTGCCAGGGGGTCCGGGCCTATCGACCGGAGTTCGGCTGGGGTGTATGGTGAAGAAAGGTGGCTAGCCACCCATCTGAGAGGAGCTCAGAGTCCGGCTCTCGCAGGAGTTCGGATGGAGTTTTCCTTCAGTCAAAGTCGGGGGTGAAGTCTGGCTCTCGTAGGAGTCCGGGCGGAGTTTACCATCAGTCGAGGTCGGGGATGAAGTCCGACTCCCGTAGGAGTCTGGGCGGAGTCTTCCCATAGCCAGAGTCGGAGACGAGGTCTGGCTCTTGTAGGAGTCCGGGCTGAATCTACCTGCAATCAAAGTTAGGGGCGAAGTCCGACCCCCGTAGGAGTCCGGATGAAGTTTACCATCAGTCGAGGTCGGGGATGAAGTCCAGCTCCCGTAGGAGTCCGGGCGGAGTCTTCCCGTAGCCAGAGTCGGAGACGAGGTCTGGCTCTTGTAGGAGTTCGAGCTGAATCTACCTGCAATCAAAGTCAGGGATGAAATCCGGCTCCCTTAGGAGTCTGGATGAAGTTTACCTGTAAGCGAAGTCGTGGGTGGAGCCCGGCTCCCGTAGGAGTCCGGGCGAAGTCCTTGTGCAGCCGAAATTAGGAACGAGACCTAGCTCCCGTAGGAGTCCGGGCGGAGTCTTCCCGCAGCTGGAGCTTGAGGTGAGATCTGGCTGTCGTAGGATTCTGGGCTGAATCTACCTGCAATCAAAGTCAGGGATGAAATCTGGCTCCCTTAGGAGTCCGGACGAAGTTTACCTGTAAGCAAAGTCGTGGGTGGAGCCCGGCTCCCGTAGGAGTCCGGGCGAAGTCCTTACGCAGCCGAAATTGGGAACGAGACCCGGCTCCCATAGGAGTCCGGGCGGAGTCTTCCCGCAGCTGGAGCTGGAGACGAGATCTGACTCCCGTAGGAGTCCGGGCTGAATCTACCTGCAATCAAAGTCAGGGATGAAGTCTGGCTCTCTTAGGAGTCCGGACGAAGTTACCAGCAATCGGGGTCGAGGATGGAGCCCGACTCCCTTAGGAGTCCGGGCGAAGCCTTTCCGCAGTCGAGGTCGGGGATGAGATCCGGCTCCCGTAGGAGTCCGGGCAGAAATCTGGTAGTTGTAGGAATCTACCGTTGGAGAAGTTCAGCCGTTGGCGAAGTCCGGGGTAGTTCGGATTGGAGTTGAACCTGGCTGGAAGAAGTCCGGAAGGGATTTGGGGAGCAGCTGATAGTCGTAGAAAGTCGGCTGGCGGCGGAGCTTAGTGAGCGCTTAAGGCAGTTTAATAGATAACTGGGGGAACTCATGTTGAAGGAGCTCGGGTGGTGTAGTGGGAGTTCGTCTGTCGGGGGAATTCAGTCAGCACTGTGGGGATCCGACTGTTGGAGAAGTTCGAGGAGATACCGTCTGCGATCGAAAGCCGGAGGAGTCCTGGGAGGGTCAATCCTGTTAAGAACTTCGGCTGAGGGTATTTTATACCCAACAGTTTCTATATAATTCATCCCCTTGACCAAAATGCTCATAGGACATCTCAGAGTTCAACTGTCAACTCTGATCAGGTTGTCCACATTGTATTTCAAAATATCAAATCCATCTGATGGATTACTCTGGCCAAGGTTTTGATAAATTGAAATACAGTGACTCATTCTTCTCCAACTGTTGGAGTGGTCAATCTCATCTTGATCACACTCTGACTTCGCAAGTACTTGACTGTGCCTAGAAGCCTTCCATCACTGAATTAGAAATTCAGTTAGTCCAGTACCAAAGCACAGTGAGTTGTTTGCAAGTCACTGAGGCAATCTCAGGTTTAAGAGACACTTATACCTATATCCCATCAGAGACATTCTCGATAGCAGAATGCTCTGGAGTTGGTCATGTTCAATGATGATGTACCCTTACATCTCATCTGTATGCCATACCAGTGTCTCCACACTCCTTGGTTAAGAGGACAACCAATCCATATGGCCTACAGCGACCTATGCTCGATAGAAGCTGTCGTCCTTATTAATAGTCCATCATTTGATCATAAACAGTTTTAAGGATCAATCGATAAATCCTCTCTTTATCGAACCTAAATAGTCCTAAGGACTTCATCACAATAATGAAGTTTGATGTATTACATTTTTATAGTAATTATTATTATTAGTTTTTAATGATTTTGATAAAATTGGTATAATAATTAACTAAATAAATATAAGAACCTGATATGTTTTATGTCAATTGCAGGTAATTGAGCCAGGTCACACCTAATTGGGCTTAACCATGTTTTAAAGGTCAAATTAAGTGAAATTGGTTGAGTCCGATTCAGCAGGGTTTGTCATCCGGAGTCATCAGGTCTTGCATCAAAATCAGAGTCCATCTCAAAGCAGAATAACCAAATCAAGATATCAATGGACCCCACACCTTATCCTTTTTGGCATCATCATCCAGAAAAGAAACTAGAGGTGCAGGAAATAAATCAAGCAGTTAATCTCTCCCATCTAGTCAACCAATCTAAATTCTAGATATTTTGGTGTGAGGACCCCTAAAAGATAAGCTACAGGACTCCAAATTGAGCAAGATTAGATCCTACAGAATTTTGAGAGAAGCAAAAAAGGAACATAAGTTACAGAATTAAATTTGGATTCCAAATGAGGTGGCTACAATAGGTTGAAGTTGGTAACAATGTTGGACACAACAAGAAACACCCGATACACCCAGATTCTTCTTAGTATTTCTTGGCACAAAGATCTGATATGGCAACTAATTTTGGGTGGCAAAGAGCTATCTTGGAAAGAATTAAAAGGAAGAAATTCTTCTCCTCTAATTAACCATGCCTCCTTTCCTTCTTTTACTATGGAAATCATAATAAAATCAGAAAATTTGGGCAGCATAAGGAGTAGATGGCTGGTGGTTGCTTAAAACCTATCCAAAGGAGGAGAGATTCTATACCAAATAAAAAGAATGATATATAGAATAAAATCATGAGAAAAATACCACCTTAACCCTAGCCCTAGCCCTATTTAAGGATCCTAAAACACCAGCAGGAAGGGAGGAGAATCATCTTTGAAAGCTAGAAATCAAGCAAGGAGAGTTTGGAGTATCTGGAAGATTTGAAGAGAAGATTCATTCGGCTCTGCAATTCCTTCAGAGTTTTTTCTTTCTCTTGTTTACTTTGAATTTATTTTCTAGAACTCATTGTTAGGATGATTTTGGAGTTTTATTCAAGTAAACTTGAGTTTGATTTTGTTATGATGAAAAACTAAATTTCTAGCTAGGGTACCTGATGTAGCTTGAATTAAATTTCAATTCCAGAATCTTGTATTAATTTTCTTTGTTAATGCAATTGTTTGTTATTTGCGCTTAATGTTTTTAAGTATTATTATCTTTGGTACTTGATTGATTTTGATTTATAATTGGTACTGGGAAGGAAGATTATAAATTGGAGTTAATAACAAACATCATAGGAATAATAATTGGAGCGGGAGCAGAAGATTTGACCTGTGGGATCTTGAAAATAATCACTGTGCTTGTTGAACTAATTGAAATCTATTTTACTATTGGAAGATAGATTATAGGTTTTAATTAGTATATTTAATAAGACTCGAGAGAGATTATTAAATAATTTAGGATTATTTATCCTTGCATTAATAATTAAATTTAGATTATTAATCGGAATAGCTGGAATTGATAATTGGTCCAAGTGAAATCAGATATACCCTAGTGCTTTATCAATCGAATTTTGATTCAGCTTTCATTGAGTTCTTTAGAGTTAATTTTATTTTTCATTATCATTCAGTTTCGATCGTTTAGATATTAGTAAAATCAGCGTTCATTTTTGATAATTAAACTCAGTCCTCGTGGGAACGATCTCTTATTTATCATTATATTACTTGAGCGATTTCGTGCACTTGCGAAATAGGCTATCAAGTTTTTGGCACCGTTGCCGGGGACTGGTGCTTTAATATCAAGAATAGTTGATTTTACTAGTAATCTAGATATTTTATTTCTTAGATATTTAAAAAAAAAAAATTACTGACATTTCATAATGCTTAACTAATATAGTATAACCAAAAATATTAAAAAAAAAAAAATCAAACTTGATTGGACATCTTGTTTCTTTGCATTGCATCTCCATAATTAACTTTAAGGGCACTTAACCCATTAATCAGATAAGGTGGGGATTTGATCACCCTTCCTTAGCCCAAAAACCACATCCTTCATTCTGCATAACCTAGACCTTAATCTAAAATCAATTAAACGTTGGCCCTAGGATATTCGAGCTCAATAGGACAAGAAAGCCCTAAAGTTAGACCGGGTTCGAATTGATTAATTGCTCGGTGTCTAAGGCAAGTGGTTTAAGAAGGTGGTTTTCAATTGGTTCCGTTGTCTGACCTGGCCAACTCAGTTGGTGTCTAAGGAAAGCAACAAGCAGGGGACCTCCCACATCTTACACTTACCTGGCCGAGACAGTTAGTCAGTTTTGGGCTTGGAGTGCTTGAAGGCGATCTTGGAACAGTTAGGAGCTGTCTAGATCTAGGTTAACCTTAGGATAGAAAGTCCATTTTGTGCTAACTTGTTTGCCATTAAAATTTAAACCTAATTAAAACACTCTTCTCTTTCATCTCTAGATTTAGGACTCCTTAGGACTCATTTCTAGCACTCTTTTCTCTCTCTTTCCTCTTCTCTCTTCTTAAAAAAAAAAAAAAAAAAAAAAAGATAATAATCTTTCAAAATTACAACTTGGAAAAGAGAATTGGGTCGACTGGTGAGAATTGAATCAAATCCCATTTCAAGTCAAGAAATTGAACGCACTTGTAAACAAAATATTAAAGCAGTCAGAGAAGGGAAGAAATCTGAGGCAAAAGTAGATCCAAAAATGGTTGAAGATCCAAGGAGAGAAGTAATCCTAGTAGGGAATAATGAGGTTGCTAGAGAGGCAAACCCCAGGGCACTGCGGGATTATGCCATGCCTACCGTGAATGGAGCTTCATCTAGCATCACAAGACCACCTGTGCAAGCAAACAACTTTGAGATCAAGCCTGCTTTGATCCAAATGATCCAGACAGCAGTTCAGTTTGGAGGATTGCCCAATGATGACCCTAATGCGCACATTGCAAACTTTTTGGAGATATGTGATACCCTTAAGCATAATGGAGTGTCAGATGATGCAATTCGGTTAAGATTGTTTCCGTTTTCACTTAGAGACAAGGCTAAAGCATGGTTACAGTCTCTTCCTGCTGGCTC